>NC_084744.1:17262584-17290084 GCF_033978785.1 Entelurus aequoreus | reverse complement strand
ACATAAATGCAACAACTTTAGATCACCTAGGTCAAGCTTTTCTTTTGGTTTTAACTTTTTATTCCGTTTCTCTTTGGAAGGAAACGTGAATATAATGGACGAGAATAATACTAAAACATCTAAGGACTACACAAAAAGCTTGCCGTCAAAAGAAGAAATAACTAAAATAATTGATGATTACTTGCTGATAGACAAGTCAGTTGTAATAAATGAAGATGAGGACATTGAATGCAGCTGTAAAATCAGAGTTGAACGATCATACCTTCTAATGATGCACTTTGTTCAAAATACTATATTCTTAATGTGCTGCACGTACAAAGATTAGTTAAAGATAGGGTTTGTACGGATGTGGTGAAAAAGTCAGGAACAATGTGGTTATGGTTTAACGTTAGTGCAGAGACACCATTTTGATTAATGAATTATATTTGAATGTAGAAAAAATTAATAGTTCATCATCTGCTTAGATATTCCATATTGGATAAAAGAGTGGACCTTTTTAATCACTTATTTATGATTTTTGCCTTTTGTGTCATGTTTTGTTTTTCTTTTCAAATGGGTACCTTGCCATTTGTCAATCAGCACATGGCCCAAGATAATGAGGATCGAGAAGAGGAGCGTAGAGAGGATGATGATAGCATTTTGAACATCTGACCTTTTATCTGCAAAGAAACACAATAGTCAAACTCATAGCAACTTCTAAATGTACATTAAAGACAAATGGTAAAAGTTTGACAGTGTACCTCTGTTTTATTGTGTTTAGTTTTTGAGAAGTGGTCCCAAACAGTAGACTTTAACGACGGAAGGGAGTTCTTAAACTCTGACTTCTCCTTGGCACTATCGCTAACCATGACTCCCGCTCGCTAAAGACTGGGCTGTGCTGTATTTATTTACGGAGTAAACACAAGACTAATTTGAAAGAAATTTATTCTTTCTGCCCTTTACTCAATGTGTTTTGTGTGGGAACGTATTACGTTTCTGTACCATAACAAATCTTTCACACCAAAAAAACCTGATTTACCAAATGTATCTCCTGGCCCTTGAGTACATATTTTACATCTTCTGCAGCAACTGGGGAAGTGGCAGACTTAATCGCGTTAGAAAATTACCTTCAACGTCTTCAACTTCACCACAAATCGACAGCTCGATGGCAAAAACTACCACAAGGCTTATGATCTAAAAACACTCACCAAAACTGGTTTGGGAATTGAAGCAGGCACAAATGAAGCTTCTGGAATGTATTTTCCAAAGTGCCGACCTCAACCCCAATAGAACATTTATGAACTACGCTGTGCCAGGAAAGCAATAACATTAAATTAACTAATTCTGCCAAAAAGGTTGTCAAATATCTAGCCACAATAATGACAGAAGAATGTTGATAGCTTCACAAGCGTGAGTGAGAGGAATGTACTGTTTTGTATTTAAAGGGGAACTGCACTTGTTTTGGAATTTTGCCTATCGTTCATAATCATTATGAAAGACATGACGGCATATCCTTTTTTTTGCATTCTAACTTGTAAGTAAACGTAAATAAAAGTTTGCTGACAGCGCAGCCAATGGGAGGTTCTCTATTTCGCCCAAAAAATCCAATAAAAAAAACATTCAAAAATCACCATCAATACTCTATTTACATTCGGTGACTTTAGTATTAACCGAGTATTAGTGATATTGTTATTATGAGTGCTAACGGAGACAAACTATTTATAGCGGCGCCGTGATCACTTCTGTGTGTCCATATGTTTAAAATCGAGTGGTGTACTGTTTCCTCGCTTCCTTGCTCCGTGTAAGTTTATTCTAGATCATAAACCATGCATCTCACCTGGACAGAAGACGTCCGAGTAGCTATTCCTACAAGTTGATACACTTTGACAGTCATTTAGGACCCGAAAATGGCAAGAACAGCACTTAAAGATGCTTGGTAACACCCGCCACCCTACCCTGTTTCTTTAAGAATCATTCTTCACCAAAATGGGAATATATGAACATCCTAGCAGTCGGCATCCTAATGACAGCAGACCTTGTACAATAAGTGATGTTTTATTATGTTTGTTGGCTCTCATAAAGTCTGCAGTGAGGAATAATCAGTGATGTAGAAAAAACAAAAAGCAAACGTTGTGATGCGTTTTTTTAAATTAATGTGCCGTGTATGCTTAAAATGATCACAATACGTAAATATGAAATATTATAAATGTGCCCGTTACTATATTACGTACTGTATATACTTACATCATGTATAGAAAATCTTAATGGAGGTGTTTGGATGTTTTTTAAGGGCTTTATAAGTAGACTTGCGCGGCTCCAATGGGCTCCATTGTAAGCAGACTTTTGATCGCATTTATGTAATATTTAGAATGAATCATAAAGAATAACATTCATCATCATGTCTTTCATAATGATTGTGAACGATATGCAAATGTCCCAAAAAAGTGCAGTTTGCTTTCAAACCTGATCATTTATAATATGTATTGTAAAATTCACCATATAAAATGGTTGGACTAAATCATGAATTGCAGACACTTGATATGATCTTAATTCCCATGAGTGTAGGTAAACATGTAGTTTACATTTGACCAACATTTCTTTTATTTATAACATTAAATAAATAAAACATTCTGGAACATCATTATTGTATCTTTATCAACACGTGTTAATTAGACTTTGCATTTTGCAGTTTTTTTTCTTTGATTTAGCTTGGTAGCAAAACGCACAACAGGTGCAACGCATCACATCAGATCTTCTGTCTACCTGTCCAAAGTCTACATTTCTAAATAATTATAGAAAAAGCAACAGCAGAACTTACTTGCAGTGAAAATACTCACGAGAGAGACCAAGATAGTTAATGATCTTTTGATAGCTTTTCACTGAACACAAGTGAACACAAGAACAACTAAACTGGGTATGATATGTCAAAATAAAAACCAGATAAACCAAAACATCTGATTTTCTAATCAGATTTTCACAGTAAGAGCATAGCCGGAGCATTCATGCTATGTAATAACTTTTAAATAATGTACGACTTACATTTGAATATTTCACTTCCATCATTATTGATTATAATTACCCTTGAAGCAGTCCCTCGCGGTGAATGAAGCCGTTTCACTGGTTAGAGGGTTGATGACATCGCAACGATAAACTTGATCATCATCTTCATTGCTGACAGTTATTGTTAAATTTGGTCCAGTCTGCTCATTTCCATGCAAGTGCCACTTAAAGTTTAACAAATGAGGATGTTTGGATTCTGCTGAGCACACAAGCGTCGCCTGCTTCGTGTCGCTCATCTCACAGGATATGTTGGGAATCCACATGAAACAGACCAGGACATGTTGGTAGGCCATTGTAGACAATTTAGTTTCACTGATTTTACCAAACTAGTTAATGATCTTTTGATACAATACCTTTCACTGAATACAACAACAAGTAAACTGGGTGTGATTTGTCAAAGTGAAAGCCGGATGAACTAGGGCATGGTTTTCTTATCAGTAGATTGTCACTGTAAGAGCACAACCAGAGCAAATTCATGCTATGTAATGTTATCGTAAAGTATATTATACAGCTGATCTAAATATGTAGGAACTCTAACATGTGTCTTACACTTTACATCACAGTTTTGTATTTTAACATTGATATTGGTAACAAGATGTTTTAATCTGAAAAAAAAGTCTGCATGATTACTTTTTTATATGCATGGTCTGATAGTTCACCTGAAGGTTAAAGTTCACTGGAATTATATCTTTACCAGAGGAACAATATTATATTGTACATCAGAGCAACATGTTGTACATACACAGATTTATATTTCACATTTAAATTTACAGTGGATGACAAAGTATTTGTGTCAGGAAATATTTCTATATTTTATATGATCAAGTATGTTAAACAGCTCATTGTATCCCATTGGGTTGAGTTCTTTCTAGCCCTGGTGTGGGATCTGATCTGATCTGATGATGTCATTGTGGCTTGTGCAGCCCTTTGAAACACTTGTGATTAAGGGCTATGTAAATACACTTTGATTGATTGATTGATAATCGAAATATCAGAGTTTTGTGTTGTAACATTGATAGATGGGTAATGAGATCTTTTAATCTAAGAAAACAAAAAAACTGCATGATATTTTTTATAACCAATCTGAAATATAATATATAATATAATATCACACGTTTGCTACGTGTGATACTATCAAGATTATGGTTAACTAGGAAATATGTTTATAACGGACATGGTAACATGAATACATGATGCAATCACAAATCACTAAACAGTCCATTATCACAATGAATGTTGCAGTCAAAATGAAATTGTGTGTCGTTATGTGTATTTTATTTTTAACATCATGGCCAGCACAGCAGAGTATAATATTAGCAAGAAACAGGAATAATCCAGCAAACACACCTTTTACTCACAGGACGACAAATATGACCCCTAAGGTCTTTTTTATCACACATTTCTTGTGTGAAGTCTGCTACGTCAGCATTGCCACAACATATTTGTTCGACACAAAATAACAAGAGTGACAATGCTTGTCTTTCAGCGTGGAAAAGCAAGGTCGTCATACGTTCTCACTGGGACTCGGGCGTGGACGCTATCTTTTGCAAGTGCGTGTAGGACTTGAGGAGTGTCACGCTTCCATGGTGCGACACACCCATGGGCAAAGCGCATTCCTCTGTGAGGACACCTTTATCAACATCCCAGCACATCACCGTGGAGACCACGTGGTTCTTGTTATCCCGGCCTCCCGTGATGAAGAGTTTGTTGTTGCAGGCAGCGATGGCGCAGCTCGCCCTCTCTCCCAGACGGCTCACAACGGACCAGGAGTCTGACACAGGGGCGTAGCAGTACATGGTGTGCATGGCGCCACCTGTGGGGACACCATGGATGACAAACATCCACTGAAGACAAAAACGGATGTTTTCGTCGTCAAAGCCAACTTGCCGACAACGTAGATGCAATTCTTGAAGCAGACTGCATTGGTGCACTTGGTTCCCACAGGAATGGGCGCCCTCAGCTCCCAGAAATCTGTTCCAGGTTCCCAGCTTTGAACCAAATCGGTCGCCAGTTTTCCGTTTGGCCCGCCACCGATCACGTAGATCCATCTGTCAAAGCTTGCAGCAGCAAAGGAGCTCACGCCCACCGCGAGGGGCGCCACCTGCATCAAAAGTCAGTAGAACCCTCACATTTCAGCAACCATTGTATTTTCCCAAGCGACAACTTGGAAGTACTTTAGCGTAGTCCGTGTACAGTTTGTACTGCAGTATACAGATACTATACACTGAACCCCAAACTGAAAACTTCAATGTGACCCCTTTCTCAAGGGAGGCTCATGCTCTGCTTCACATTGTCACATGCATTCATGTTTCCTGATTGGATTGTAGCACTCAGGCAGCCCGACAACATGACACTACCTCCACCATGCTTGACTGTAGACAGGACACAATAGTCTTGGTCCTCACTTGACTTGGTATTTGGACGATAATGTCTGTGTGTTGACTTACAGTCATGGTCAAAAGTTTACATACACTTGTAAAGAACATAATGTCATGGCTGTCTTGAGTTTCCAATCATTTCTACAGCTCTTATTTTTTTGTGATATAGTGATTGGAGCACATACTTGTTCATGAAGTTTAGTTCTTTTATGAATGTATTATGGGTCTACTGAAAATGTGACCAAATCTGCTGGGTCAAAAGTATACATACAGCAATGTTAATATTTGCTTACATGTCCCTTGGCAAGTTTCACTGCAATAAGGCGCTTTTGGTAGCCATCCACAAGTTTCTGGTTGAATTTTTGACCACTCCTCTTGACAAAATTGGTGCAGTTCAGCTAAATTTGACTTGTTTCTTCAGCATTGTCCACACATTTAAGTCAGGACTTGGGAAGGCCATTCTAAAACCTTAATTCTAGCCTGATTTAGCCATTCCTTTACCACTTTTGATGTGTGTTTGGGGTCATTGTCCTGTTGGAACACCTAACTGCGCCCAAGACCCAACCTCCAGGCTGATGATTTTAGGTTGTCCTGAAGAATTTGGAGGTAATCCTCCTTTTTCATTGTCCCATTTACTCTCCCATTTAAGCACCAGTTCCATTGGCAGCAAAACAGGCCCAGAGCATAATACTACCGCCACCATGCTTGACGGTAGGTTGGTGTTCCTGGGATTAAAGGCCTCCCCTTTTCTCCTCCAAACATATTGCTGGGTGGCCATGGATGAAGTGCTGGCTGTGCAGAGTCGCGACCCGGGGTGGACCGCGGTTGGGGACATCTCTGCGCTGCTGACCCATCTCCGCTCGGGATGGTCTCCTGCTGGCCCCACTATGGACTGGACTCTCACTATTATGTTAGATCCACTATGGATTGGACTTTCACAATATTATGCTAGACCCACACGACGTCCATTGCATCCGGTCTCCCCTAGATGGGGGGGGGGGGGGGTCACCCACATCTGCGGTCCTCTCCAAGGTTTCTCATAGTCATTCATATTGACATCCCACTGGGTTGTGAGATTTTCCTTGCCCTTATGTGGGCTCAGAACCGAGGATGTTGTTGTGGCTTGTGCAGCCCTTTGAGACACTTGTGATTTAGGGCTATATAAATAAACATTGATTGATTGATTGATTGGGTATTGTGGCCAAACAGCTCAATTTTAGTTTCATTTGACCACAGAACTTTCCTCCAGAAGGTCTTATGTTTGTCCATGTGATGTGAGATGAAAGTGTATGTAAACTTTTGAACACGACTCAATGTTCACCTCATGTTGAGGTAAGTAAATGTTGGTGCTTTGTGGAACGTTTAGAATTAAATTGCATTCACGCTTACCTGCGTCCAGCGGTTGTGGAAAGGATCATAGGCCTCTACGGAGTCGAGCCTTTTGACGCCATCAAACCCGCCCAATGCGTACACCTTCCCGCCTTGGACTGCCATCTTATGTCTCCAGCGCCCAATTGTCAGAGGCTCGATTCTGATCCACTTGTCCAGAGCGCCGTTATATTTCCAAACATCCCTCTGAGTCTCTTTACCTCCTGGAGTAGCATGACAGAAGCAAATGTAAATCCCCTAATTTTTTCACCCGAAAAAGTACACTAAACAGACAAAACTTGGCATCTACAAGGGAACAAATGAAGAAACTAGAATTTGGCCCACAAGCCTGCAGATGAACAACTCAGTTCTTGTCCTGATTCATTCATTCATCAATAAAGAAGTAAGACTGGACATTTTGTGTTGGTTAATTATCTTTTTGAACAATCCCCTGACTGAGATAACATACGATAGCATAGAAAAACATGAGTAAGGTGTCAGTTAAACAGTGAAATACAAACAAGTTTTACAACTAAGTATGTCAATGTTTTGCTACCACTTTGACTCCAACTCCAGAGATTACCACTGTATGTTTTATAGTTGGTTCAATCCCCGGCATCGGCCATCTGAGTCACGTCCGTTGTGCACTTGAGCAAGATACTTCACCCCTGCTCCTGGTGGGTCGTGGTTAAGGCCTTGCATGGCAGCTCCCGCCATCAGTGCGTGAATGTGTGTGTAAATGGGTGAATGTGGAAATAGTGTCAAAGCACTTTGAATACCTTGAACGTAGAAAAGCGCTATACAAGTATAATGCATTTACCATTACTTTATCAATAATTTGATCGTGCTAAAAAGTCAAAAAATCCATCTGACGACAACAGATTGTTAAAGCTGACTGTTTTAATGCATGGATGTATTTGATCTACCCTACAATAACTTTACTTCTGTCTTGAATTACCATCATTCAGTCGCGATGGGAAGCTAACAAGCTGAATAATCAAGCTTTATTGCAGACTTCAACGTCCAAGTAGACATACAATCACATACAGTACATAAAAAAAAGAATACAGTATAAAAGGCATTATCACATATTATTAAAACAGTGTGTGTGCATATTCAGTAAAGGCATCTAATGAATAAATAAAAGCAGCAATAAAAAAATATACTTTAAAAATGCATCTATACATTCTGTTAAAGGCACAGATACCGGTGTTTCCATATATGGGATTGGTACCTAACAGAACTACACCTAGGATTGGTTATCTGTATAATAAGATAATTCTCGGACCCCTGCAGTCTACATATAAATTTAAACATCAGTTTTCTCAGAGTGGCGTGGAATGTGTTTATCCCTAAATCACAAAAAAGCTTGCTGGCATTACTACTCCTGGGCTTTCTGAGCAGGATTCTGTGACAATATGCAACCTAGAGTTTGCTCAAACTCTCTTTTTTTAACCTCACCCAGAGGGGTGCCGTGTACATAGAAGTGCAGAAAGTTAGAAACAAGTACACCTTCGCTTCATCAGAATAGTAGGGAAATTTTCTCACCAACGTTTTGGCTTTGACATACAGCATTCTTCTCTGCCAAAGCATGTAAGCATCGTCCTCCATCTTGTCATTGATGATGTGGCCTACATATTTTACATTGTTGCACACAGACGGGGTTTGCCCAGACAAGTAGAAATCTGGAAAATTAAGATGTTGATCCTCCTTGATCCTACATATCATTACCATACTCTTTGTGGCAATATACTCAAACTTGACTCCATAGTCTGAGCATATGTTAAGAAACCGTTGGAACCCTGCACTACTGGGAGATATAATGGCCAAATCATCAGCGTACATAAAGTTGTTGATTAAGGTGTTCCCAATTGTGCACCCTGTTCTGCAGTCTCTCAACCGACTTGACGGGTCATCCATATACAGGCTAAAAAGGCCTGGTGATATAAGCCCACCCTGCCGTACCCCATTGCCAACTCTAAGAGAGAGGATAAACTACTCCCCCATTTTACCTGCATCGTCTGCCTGACCAATATGCCAGAATACGTATGATGCTACCCGGAACACCCCTATGCTTCAGCTTGGTGAAGACTTTGTGATGGTTGACTGTGTCAAATGCCTTAGATGCATCAATAAAACCTACCAACATTGTAGAGCCCTGTGCTCTGTATTGTTCTACTGCTTCTTTTAAAACATAAATACACAAGTCAATGCTATGCTTGCTCTTACAGCCAAATTGGTTGTCTGTGGTGTAACTAAGATCCCCAACTCTGTATATTATCACACTTTCTAGCACTTTAGATAGTATGCTGGCTCGGGCGATAGGTCGATAATTGTCCATACTCCCTACCTTACCAGCCTTGTCTTTAATGACTGGTACTAAAATAACTGTCAGCATAACATCTGGCAGGATGCCATGCATTACCAACCCTGTAAAACAGCTACCCTCAGGCTTTATCAGCTAGTTGCCTGATGGCTTGTGAAATGTCATGGGGGCTGATGTGTACCACTTCCTCCTCTATGTTGCCTGTATAATATGGCTCACTTCTGACTCAGTTGAATAGCGCAGCATAGTGCTGTCCCCATAGTTCAGTTATATTTCCTCCACCAGATACACCCTTATTGTTACATGGCAATGCTGCTTTAACCCTATTTATATTTGTAACTTCCTTCCAGAAGCCAGTGACATTGCTGTCAAGCGGTTTCCACTCCTTAGAGTCAGCTCTCAAGGCTTGCTCATGCTTGCCAACAAAGCGCACTAAAATATTTGTATCTAGTACAAATATGTCATCTAGTATTGGTTAGCTTTTTATGCACAAGAACAGGTCCCTGTCTAGATTTACCAGCAATAACCCAGGCCGTAAGGTATGCCTTAGCCTCTGCATGTGGGCCAGCTACATACCTGTTCCACCCAGGCTTAGTGTTTTTAGCTTTACTAAGATGAGTGAGTAGAGGTCTGCCGGCCTCTAGTAAAGTATCCATCCATCCATCCATTTTCTAGGGGGGGGTGCTGGAGCCTATCTCAGCTGCATTCGGGCGGAAGGCGGGGTACAACCTGGACAAGTCGCCACCTCATCGCAGGGCCAACACAGATAGACAACATTCACACTCACATTCATAGGGCCAATTTAGTGTTGCAGATCAACCTATCTCCAGGTGCATGTTTTTGGAGGTGGGAGGAAGCCGGAGTATACGGAGGGAACCCACGCAGTCAAGGGGAGAACATGCAAACTCCACACAGAAAGATCCCGAGCCCGGGATTGAACTCGTATTGTGAGGCACATACCGTGCTGCCCTCTATTAAAGCCTACACATTACAATTGTACATTTCACAGAGGTCATCACTGTGAGAGGTGACATTACAGTTGACATTGGAACCCAGAATGGCATGCATAGGTTAATGTATTTTTGCTCAGGAATTCATCTGCTCTCCTACAATACAATAACACAAAATCTGAGGAGAGTTTAGACCAGTCTATCTTGTCCTCACTTCCGCTATTGTCCTCCCTCATTGTCTCAGGGAGACTGCCAGTGTCTAGCGTGATCTCAACAGGGCAATGATCAGTTGTGGTGGCTTCATACAGTACTTTCATAGACCCAAGCGTTGCATGAGCATCTGCAGTACAAATCAGTTGATCAAGCCAGCTAGTTGTTCTGTGGGCTTCACTGTAATAAGTGAAGCTGTCCGCAGGTAGAAACACCTGGCTAGATAGTACCAGATTATTGTCTTCACACATCTTGATCATGTGCTTGGCAAAGGAGGAAGCCTTATCAGAAATATCAGCATTCATGTCTCCCACAACATAAATGGTCGTGCAACAATTATCATCAATAAAAGAGTCAATAAATGGCAGCCTATTCACATAATCATTATCATTATATCTAGGTGTGTAGAATTATAAACGGACTCATCCTGACCTGAACACCAATGCACCAGTCAGTTTCCAGTCTGACCATAATAATCACAGAATCAAACCTTTTATGCCACAAGATAGCCACGACCCCAGGAATTCTCCCTCTGATAATGAATGCCCTTAGAGAGATCTGTAGTTGACTCTCCAGCACCGTGAAAGTCATCATGAACAGAATTCAACCTCCCCAAATCCTGTTTGGAGAGGAATATGTCTTGTAAACATAGAATGTCACAATTTTGAAGAAGTTTATCCACCACAACACGTCGAGCTCTGTCCCCTGCGCTGTTACTTGCGCGCAACCCCTGGCAGTTACTTGAGACAACATGCATTAGAGTTTCCTGAGGATTCAGCCACAGCTTTGTTTCTCCCCACAGAAATATTGCTAGCAGAGGCTCTGTGCCCACGGGGATTAAAATACTTCCTAACATACACTCCAGCTGGCCAGATTTGGGACTGTACATGTCAGCTACTTCTTTACAGTCTGCAAGGCATGAAATTAGCTGAGTCTGCTGCCGTGCGATTCTATCTTCCTACATGTCACAGACTTATTGGCCAACTTCTCAGATAGATAAGTGCACAAAGTTTCACCATGCACATCCGGAGAGAATTTAGTGCCAATTATACTCACTTGCTTAGTCGTGATCACTGATGTGGCTCTCTGTGCCGGTGCCAATAATTCCTGTAGGTCTATTCCTCTGCTCGCGGCCTCTCGGGTGGGTACGGGTTGCATCTTGGGTGTAACGTTAATGTTCGGCTTTTTAAGTCCATTGCTCACGACAACACTCCACGGCGGTGACTTGGCCGGTGTGTGGGGCTGAATGCTCTCTGTATCCGCCGCAGCCGGAAGGAGTAACGCCATCTCTGCCTGCTGAGTAGGCCTCCACACCGTCACCTGTCACATACCCCCTGCAGCAGTCCCGTGGCCACGGTCTGTGTAGCTCTACTCCATGGCTGTCACTTGGCAATTCACAGCCACAGTAGCTGCCGTTAGATTCTCATTTATATCCGACTGTGCTTCAATGGTCCTCCGCAGCCCAGAAACTTCACTGCTCAATTGCTCTATTCTTCTGAGCAGGGCCGAGGCTTTGATATTTCCAAAGCCAACAAGTGAGAGCTTAGACATATTGTCCCCAAACTCATTAAACAAGCTCAAGCATGCTTTTGCGTTTTTGATGTCCTTGTCTTTCCTCGTGTGATAAATTGTTTGTTGTGTAGTCGTCAGACATACTTCAAACAGGAAGCCCTTCGACTTTGTAATACATTCCGATGGAAAGTTGTTATCAGCCAAAAGAATGATTTAATTATGGTCAAAAGTCCTCATTTTGTCAGAAATAAAGTTCAAGAACTCATCTATTACATATATTTTCCCACATTGGTTTTCGGGAAAACTGCAGGATTAGCATTAGGGCAAGGAGTGTTTTCTCCCAACACACTGCCACCCGCCATCTTGAGTTTGACTCACTTGATTGCTAACAGTTGAAGTCAAATCACTCACTCAACCCTGAGGAAGACAATCTGTACAAGCTGGGATATCTGAAGTGCGGCGCGGGAGCCATTTGGTCACACGGCTTGTTATTTTTTGGCCCCTTTGGCACATTATCGGAATAAAACTAAACCCCCAAAAAATCACAGCAAAAATAAAGCAAATAACAAAAACAGAAATGGCTGAATTAAAAATTAACACAAAACTAAAAAATGTTGACGACCACTAAGTCTTGATACGTTTGTTTAAATCAGTGCTTCTCAATTATTTTCTATTACGCCCCCCAAGGAAGAAAACGTTTTTTCGTGCCCCCGCCCCACTCTCCACTGCGAATCCATAAAATTGTTATAAGTACACCTCTGCATAACATTGAATTCTTATTCACAATAAAGAAAACAACACACTCGTCTTTCCTTACCTCCCACCGTCGACACTGTGAAGCCAAGTGCTACATAAGCTTCAACATATTGAAAAAACAAACATGCTTGAGAAGGGCTGGTTTAAGTTTAATCTTCACACTTTGATTTAAAAAAAAAACGTCATTTTTATGTTCCAAACAGTTTGCTAACCACTGATTTAATTGATGGTGTACTTTGTGTTACAGGCAGTGTGACAGGGGATCCTGACACTGCAGTGTACATAACGTGTAAGAACGTAAAAAATGCCTTCTCACCGGATATATAAAGCTCATTGCGAAAGGTGGTGCAAGCAAATTCCACCCATCTCCTTTTCTGAGAATCATCCTCCATTTCGGTGCCAGGTAGCCTAGCAACCTCCAGTCTGCTGCGTCTGAGCGGGTCCAAACAAGTGACGGTGGAAATGAAGCGGTCGTCCTTGGTGCAGCCTCCGATGATGAGGAACACCTCTGAGAGGAAATGGTGAGCGCGCGGTTTGGTTCGTTCTGACACCACCTACAAGATGCACATACTTCAGATCACCATCGGTTGTATTCCTTGTGTAGATACTGACCTCCCTTCCAGAAAGGTGAAATGAACGGGCCTCTTGCAGTAAAGGAAAGGTGTCACTGCAGCTGCGGATCAGTTCATCGGACTCCACTTTTTCCACAAAGTATGCCGGTTCTAACAGCGGCAGCCGCACGTACGACAGCAAACGGGTCAGAACATGACGCCGTTCGTCTTGCAGGGCCCTCACCCAATGCATGAGTGCCTCAAAAACACACTCCTCGTACCTCACGTCCAGATCGTCCCTCTGCAGGATGGTCTCTAACGACTCCGTCGACACTTCTGGGAAGTCCTGCTGCTGGACCGTCTGGGAAAAGTGGAAAACCAGGTAGTCCTGAGCCTTGACTTTCAGAGCAGGCAGGGCATGGCGTTCAGCAATGTTGAGGATCCCGATGCAAGTCTCCGGTTGAAGGGATCTGCTCAGGTAGCCAACGCATGCATCCACAACACGCAGAAACTACCACAGAAAGAACACAAAACAAGTGGATTCATTGCGATTATTTCATTTCAGAAAAAAATTAGAATTCCCTTTTTAACAGGAGCATAAAATGCTTTTTCTCAAAATATAAATATTACAACCATCTCTCAAGAACTGCACTCGAGAATGATTGTTACGCTATTGAAAACCAAGCTCAAATCAATATGAAAAAGTATAGGATTTGTTTACAGTAGAGTTGTCCCGATATCAATATTTTGGTACCGGTACCAAAATGTTTTTTGATACTTTTCTGAATAAAGGGGACCACAAAAAATGGCATTATAGGCTTTCTTAGGGTACATTAAACATATGTTTCTTATTGCAATTTTGTCCTTACATGAAATAGTCAACATATGAGACAACTTTTCTTTTATTTGTAAGTAAACGAACAAAGGCTCCTAATTAGTCTGCTGACATATGCAGTAACATATTGTGTCATTTCTCATTCTAATATTTTGTCAAAATTGTTAAGGACAAACTGTAAAAATGTATTATTAATCTACTTGTTCATTTACTGTTAATATCTGCTTACTTTCTGTTTCAACATGTTCTATCTACACTTCTGTTCAAATGTAATAATCACTTATTCTTCTGTTTTTGATACTTCACATTAGTTTTGGATGATACCACAAATTTGGGTATCGATCCGATACCAAGTAGTTACAGGATCATACATCGGTCATATTCAAAGTCCTCATGTGTCCAGTGACGTCTTTCCTGAGTTTATAAACAAGATGAATTTTTTTAAAAGGAAAAAAGATGTGATGCTAAAAAATATCGATGTAATCATAGTAGTATCGACTAGATACGCTCCTGTACTTGGTATCATTACAGTGGATGTCAGGTGTAGATCCACCAATGGCGTTTGTTTACATTTTGACGCCGGTGAGCTACGGTGTGTAGTGAAGCATGTTTAGCTATTCCTCGTCCTGCAGGGATGATACTTGTAAGAAACGTACTTTATTTGTCGCCATGGAGGCGAGGATTAGTGATTTAGAAGTCGCTAAAACACTGCCGTCTGCGGCTGGACTTAAGCCGCTAGCTAGCTAGCCATGTCTTAAAGCACCTCTTCCTGAGGGCGTTTCAGTGTTATAACTTCACCTTTATCGTTAGTTTTTAAGCCAAAATACGTCCGTTCTCCCTTTTCTGTCTACACACTGTGTCTGCTTGTAAGTACTCTGTGATTGTGCGCTGCCGAACATGCTCGTTTGCTCATAAAACCAGCAATGTCATGAGGTGACAATGACGCGTCGTCATGCCCGTTAAAAAAGGGGGGTGGCGGGGGTGCCGTTACTTTTTAGAGGCGATGTAGTACCAAATATGATTTATTATTATCGCGGTACTATACTAGTACCGGTATACCGTACAATCCTAGTTTACAGTCACCGTCAAAGTAACAGAAATACAATATAACAGTGGGTACAGGACAAGAAGCTGATAGGTCGCCACAAGGGCGGTGCCAAAGCACATAAGCACACATGACGACGTAAAACTCAAGTCGTGCAACAGTGCGATTGTGGGGGTGGGTGGCGGAAACGGCGCAACTTGTCCATCTTATAACCAGCAGCAAACATTCCGTCAAGACAGACCGATTCCCCCGAGCTCAATTTTGTCATTGAGAAAATGTTGTTAATTGCGTTGAGAGACCAGTCAATCAATTCCATGGTTAGCTTTGCCGAACAGTGCAGAGAGAGGCTCCAAAAAAGGTTGAGACGAAGAAGCAAAAGCAGGTAAACAATAGGGGAGAGGGAAGGAAAGCGTCCGCCTTTGTTGAGAGCATGCAAATTATTGAGAAAAAAAATATATATATATATATATTATTAATTAACAATGAGTGTGTATGGTTGTCTATCTGTGTTGGCCCTGCGAGGAGCTGGCAACTTGTCCAGGGTGCACCCTGCCTTCCGCCTGAATGCAGCTGGGTTAGGTACAGCACCCACGACCCCTAGAGCAGGGGTGTCAAACGTACGGCTCGCAGGCCGGATCAGGCCCGCGAACAGGTTTTATCCGGCCCCTCGGGATGAGTATAAAGTATAAAAATGAGCCGAAATTTTTGAATGAAATAAACTGCTGTTCTAAATGTCTCCACTAGATGTCGCAATAGCAATCTTGTCTTTGTAGTCTTTGTAGATGATGCTACATATGTAAAAAAAACAACAAAAAAAACATGATGTTAGTGCACCAGTTGAAGAAAATCATCAAACTACATAAATAGTATCCTGTAATTTTTTATTTTAATCTTGATAGATTGAAAATTAACACAAATGAGTTGACTGATGAACATTATCACATAATTAATTCAGAAAGTATAAATAACGAAAAAATAAAGATGGAATACTATTAAGCGTAACATGTAAGTTTAAACAAAAAACAACAACAATATGATTTGTACATTTTCAGAATGTGCTTGTTCTATTTTTTCAAACAAAGAAAACAATCTGAAGTTGTCTTTATTTTTAAGTTATCGTGCCCTGATTTTACCAGCCCGGCCCACTTGGGAGTAGATTTTTCTCCATGTAGCCCCCGATCTAAAATGAGTTTGACACCCCTGCCCTAGAGGGACAAGCGGTAGAAAATGGATGGATGGATGGAAGGAAAATATTTTTTGTCACCAGACTAACCTAACTTGTGTGCAATTATTTATCTGAAGACATAAGTACTAGATTCATAAGCAAAATAATCAGCCAACATAAACAAGAACTCCTGCATGCCAAAATTGTAATTTTGCTTGTTTTTATGGTTTTGGGCAGTCATTTATTAATGTATTCATTTCCATTTAAATGTTTTCTACTTGTCCACAAGATAGAGACATTTTCCCACATTCATGCAGCAAAATATGTACTTTTTGTTTTTGTGAGGGTGCCTGGCAGCGCGGGACGTATCACTCGAATCATTGATAGTATTAAACCAAGGTGGGTATTTGAATCTGGCCGATACTAGCGTGATGGGATCGATACTTGTGTTGCAGTTCCTCTTCTAACTGTTGTGTCCGTCATGTCCTCATGTGTCATGTCTTTTATTTTTTGGACTATAATGTGCAATAATGTTGGACTGTGCAATACATCCCAAATGGCCTCTTGATAAGTGCAATAATACTGGACTGTGAAACAGAATAATGTGCAATAACCTGTCAACTTACACCTCTGTTACTTTATATATATATATATATATATATATATATATATATATATATATATATATATATATATATATATATATATATGTATATGTGTGTGTGTGTGTGTGTGTGTGTGTGTGTGTGTGTGTGTGTGTGTGTGTGTGTGTGTATATGTGTGTATATATATATATATGTGTGTGTGTGTATATATATATGTCCGTGTGTATATATACATGTGTGTGTGTATATATATATATATATATATATATATATATATATATATATATATATATATATATATATATATATATAATGTGTGTATATATATATGTATATATGTATATGTATGTATGTGTATATATGTATGTGTATACGTATATATATGCATATGTATGGATATATGCATGTGGATATATACATATACAGTATGTATGTATATATGTATATATATATATATATATATATATATATATATATATATATATATATATATATGTACAGTATATATTGTGGAGCATCACAATACCTCCGAACAGGTGAGACTGGGCAGAGGGCCAGCCATCACAGTGAAAGCATGCACCAGGAGGTCAAACTACGCCACTCTTTAGGTGTGGCTGGCTCCTTGCTGGGAAAGGTCTGCTTCCATCGGGCGGGAATTTAGGAGACATGATCAAGACTTGGAAAAAGTGACAATTTGTTTGTTTCAATGGAAGCCCCAATCGGGAAGAACTTTAAGTTAACCTTTATTCAGAAAAACTGACTGAATAAAACAACGCTGCGGCGTTTGAACTTTAAACAAAACTGTCTCTGGGAGGTTGGTTTGTGACCGCACATCACAAATTGGTGGAGAATGCAGGTATAGAAGACCCTCCCCAACCACAGTATGGAGCAAGCAGTAATGGTGCTTTTGCAAAGCCAGGCGGAGTTGCAGAATGCGATGAAGGAACTGCTCAAGATGGTCGACAAAGACGAAGCAGTGGTTCGAGCCCCGGGGGGAGTCCTCACCAAACAAGGCCCCGAGGACGACGTTGAAGCCTATTTGGAGCTCTTTGAGCGCACTGCTACAAGGGAGCGATGGCCACCCGGTGAGTGGGCAGGAATAATTGCCCCGTTCCTCATTGGGGAGGCCCAGCACGCCTGCCGAGACCTGCCAGCAGAGGACGCACGAGACTACCCCAAGCTCAAGGCCGCCATATTAGCAAGCCATGGGTACAGCCTACCAGCTAGGGCTCAGCGATACCACGCCTGGGCCTACTGTGCCAGCCAGCCGCCCAGGGCCCAGCTCGCAGAGCTGCTACGTCTTACCAAGGGCTGGCTGATGAGTGGCGGGGAGACACCCTGGATCCAAAGATTGGTGATTGATCGGTGTATTCGAGCTTTTCCGCCCGATGCCAGAAAGTATGCTGCGCAGGTGAGCCCCACCTCCCTGGATTCTCTGGTAGCTCTGTTGGAGAACTACCAAGTTAGCAACGAGATGCTCCGAACCACCAGAGCTGAGCCAAGCCGCCCCACCCCTGCTGAAAGGATGGGTCGTGAGCGCCGGCGATCTCCGCCCCATACTCCTCCACGTAATTCCCCAAGGGATAGTAACCCACCGGAAAGGTGGGCCCGGCCCCCCAGAAGGTGCTATGTCTGCGGGCGAGAAGGCCACATCTCCTGGGCCTGTCCGGAGCGGGACCGAGACGTCTCAATGCCGTCTGCCGCCAGCTCGGGTGCCCACCGACCTTGCTTGCACACCGGGGACACCGGCCGACCCCATGCCTCCCTGCCGGTGCGGGTGGGAGGTACAGACGCCCATGCCCTGATTGATTCTGGCAGCGTCGTCACCTTGGTGAGGGCTGACTACGCTGGTCCTGTCGGCTCAGACACCGTCCCGGTCACCTGCGTCCATGGTGATGCCCGCTATTATCCGGTCAGTCATATCCGGGTCCAGACCCCCCGTGGAGACGCCGTTGTGGCTGCTGGGGTGGTCCCCAACATACCTGTCCCTCTGCTGATAGGCACGGATTGTGTCCTCTTCCAGCGGTATTGGAACCCAGGCCGCCGCCGCCCACATCTTCCCCGACAAACAAGACGCCGGGACCGGCGCCCCGCAGCCTCGACCCCGCGGACCGCATTCCCCACCTTCCGAGCACCTAGAGGAACCTCACCAGGAAGTGGAGCATCTGAGAGAGACGCCAGTGGGGGAGAGACCCCTCCAGCCAGTGAAGACCCCTTCTCTGAGTTCCCGCTCATGCCGGTCCAGGGGAATCCACCTCAAGGCGAGTACGCCACAGCCCAATGGGCTGACCCGAACCTGGAAATGGCCCGCCAAAGCATCGCCACCATAGACGGTCAACTGGTCGCTGGGGTGAGTGGGGTGTCTTATCCTCATTTTTTGGTAAAAGCGGGTCTGTTGTACCGAAGTGAAAAAACTAAGGGAGGGGAAGTTGTCGAACAACTATTAGTGCCGAAAAGTTTTGTCACCCGGGTGTTGTACCTCGCTCACTCCCACCAATTAGGGGCTCATCTGGGAGCCCAGAAGACTTACGACCGAGTGGTTGCACGTTTTTATTGGCCTGGGGTGAAACGAGCCGTCGAGGACTTTTGTCGCACATGTCCGGAATGTCAAAAAGCGGCACCGCGGCCCTTTCTCCGGATCCCCTCATACCCCTTCCTATTATTGAGACGCCATTTTCACGGATAGCTATGGACATTGTGGGGCCGTTGCCAAAATCGTCTCGTGGACACCGCTATATACTTGTCATTGTCGATTATGCAACCCGATTCCCCGAGGCCATTCCCTTGCGTGTTGCTACAGCCAAGAATGTTGCCCATGAACTACTCATGCTTTTTAGCCGGGTTGGAATAGCAGACGAGGTTTTGACGGACCAGGGTACCTGTTTTATGGCCCGTGTAATGACAGCGTTGTATAAATGGCTTAAGATAAAACAGATAAGAACCTCCGTCTATCACCCACAAACTAACGGACTAGTGGAACGCTTTAATTCAACCTTGAAGACAATGTTAAGGAAACTGGTTGAAATTGACGGGAAAGACTGGGACCAATTAATTCCTTATGTACTGTTTGCTATTCGTGAAGTGCCACAAGCCTCTACAGGTTTTTCCCCTTTTGAGCTGCTCTACGGGCGGAATCCACGGGGTCTGCTGGACCTCGCCAAGCAAGCCTGGGAAAGTCAGCCCTCCCCCCACCGGAACGTTATAGACCACGTGGAACACCTACAGGAGAGAGCCAGAAGGGTATGGCCACTGGTCCGGAACCATATGGAAAAGGCTCAAGCTGCCCAGGCACGAACATACAACAAGGGCGCCCGTCTCTGTGAGTTTAAGGTGGGTGACCTTGTCTTAGTATTGGTCCCGACGGCAGAGTGCAAATTCTTGGCTAAATGGCACGGCCCGTACGAGATCACTGAGCGAGTGGGGGCGGTCAACTACCGTGTGCAGCAACCCGGCCGGAGGAAAGGTTTGCAGCTGTATCATGTAAATGTATTGAAAAGATGGCACACTGCTGCACCTTTGCCTAGCCCTGCCCTTCTAACGGACCTCTCTTCCCAGAAACCCGCCGTCAATGTAGGCGTAGACCTTGGCCCAACACAAGTCCAAGATGTCCAAGAGCTCTTGGGCTGCTACCGGGACATTTTTGCAGAGATGCCCGGGCGCACCCAGGTCATAGAACATGACATAGAGACCCCGCCTGGGAAGGTGATCAGGCAACGACCATACAGGGTCCCAGAAGCGCGGAGGGAAGCGATAAAAGAAGAGGTAAAAAAGATGCTTGACCAAGGCGTCATTGAAGAGTCCTACAGCCCTTGGTCCAGTCCAATTGTCATCGTCCCAAAACCAGATGGCTCCTTGAGGTTTTGCAACGACTTCCGAAAACTAAACGAAATCTCCACCTTCGATGCATATCCCATGCCTAGAGCCGATGAGCTGATTGACCACCTTGGACCTGCCCGCTTTGTCAGCACCATGGACTTGACAAAAGGTTATTGGCAGGTACCCCTGACCCAGAGAGCCAAACCCAAGACGGCCTTCTCAACTCCAGATGGCTTGTTCCAGTACACTGTCCTCCCCTTCGGCATCCACGGGGCCCCTGCGACCTTCCAGCGCATGATGGACCGAATCCTCCGTCCTCACCAAGCCTATGCCGCCGCCTACCTTGATGACATCGTGGTCCACAGCGCAACCTGGGCCCACCATCTGGAACACCTGGAGGCTGTCCTCAGGGCCCTTCGTCAGGCTGGTCTAACAGCGAACGCCAAGAAGTGCCGGGTAGGATGGACCGAAACCGACGGGGGTGTGTGCGACCCCAAGCCCAGAAGGTGGAGAAGATACGGAATTGGCCCCGCCCCATCACTAAAAGACAGGTGCAGTCCTTCTTAGGTCTGATCGGCTACTACCAGAAGTTTATCAAAGACTTTGCCACAATAGCGGCCCCCCTCAACGACCTCACGCGCCAACGGTCAACCCACCGAGTATCTTGGACCACCGAAACGGAAGGGGCCTTCGAGAAGCTAAAGCAGGCTCTGTGTGAGGAACCCATCCTTGTTGCACCTGACTTCACGAAGCCTTTCGTCCTCCACACAGATCCTCTGGCACTGGGATCGGGGCAGTCCTAGCCCAATTGGTGGGCGCCGATGAACACCCCGTAACCTTCATTAGCCGAAAACTGCTAAAGCACGAAAAAAACTACTCTACCGTGGAGAAGGAGTGTCTTGCTGTGAAGTGGGCCATCCACCATCTCAGGTATTACCTATGGGGAAGACGCTTCACTCTGGTGACCGACCACGCCCCCCTCAAATGGATGGCCACCAATAAGGACAGCAACGCTCGGGTGACACGCTGGTTCCTGGAACTGCAAAATTATAAATTCACTGTCGAGCACCGCCCTGGAAAGGATATCCGCCACGCCGACGCGATGTCCCGCCGCTATGAAGATGAGGAACAGGAAGCTCCTCGTACCAACAAGGAGCTTAGGGGGGGGATATGTGGAGCATCACAATACCTCCGAACAGGTGAGACTGGGCAGAGGGCCAGCCATCACAGTGAAAGCATGCACCAGGAGGTCAAACTACGCCACTCTTTAGGTGTGGCTGGCTCCCTGCTGGGAAAAGTCTGCTTCCATCGGGCGGCAATTTAGGAGACATGATCAAGACTTGGAAAAAGTGACAATTTGTTTGTTTCAATGGAAGCCCCAATCGGGAAGAACTTTAAGTTAACCTTTATTCAGAAAAACTGACTGAATAAAACAACGCTGCGGCGTTTGAACTTTAAACAAAACTGTCTCTGGGAGGTTGGTTTGTGACCGCACATCACAATATATATATAATATATATACACGTGTGTATATATATATATATAATATATATACACGTGTATATATATATAATATATATACACATGTGTATATATATGTGTGTGTGTATATATGTGTATGTATGTGTATATATGTATGTGTATTTGTATATACATGCATGTGTATATATATATATATATATATATATATATATATATATATATATATATATATATATATATATATATATATATATATATATATATATATCTCTTATTTGTTTATCTTTTTTTTACTATTTATATTACTATATTATAGTCTATGCACCTTAGGGGAAATGCTCCAATTTTGTTGTTCTTTGAACCTGTTCACTGTAATAATGACAATAAAACTCTATTCTATTCTATACGTCCAGCAAAAAACTAGATTTTCCGTACAGAAGATTATGCCAACGCATACAGCTTTCAGTGCAAACAGCTCTCTTTCTCTCTCTGTCTCTGTCTCTGTCTCTTTCTCTTTATCCCTTTCTCGATTATATTTTTATATATTGTTGCATTTGAAGCAATCGTATTGTTGATAATAGAGGTCATTATTATTATTACCCGCTGCTGCTCACTGCTCCCCTCACCTCCCAGGGGGTGAAACAAGGGGATGGGTCAAATGCAGAGGGAAATCTCACCACACGTAGTTTGTGTGTGACTGTCAGTGGTACTCTAAATTTAACTTTTTATTATTATTCTTTATCAATAGGGTTTTTTCTATTGGTATTTTTGTTGTTCCATTTTAGTGCAATAATGTTCATTGTCATTTCTGTGTTATTACTATTTATTTCAATAACTGCTACTTTTCTATACGTTTTGGTATTTTATTTGTTCATATCATATTTGCTGATGTTGTTGATTTTGTTGTCTCTCTGTCTTATCCCTGTCTAATTGTTTTTTTGTTTCTATCAAACCCAGTACCTTCTTATTGTGAGGCACCAACACTAGCCCCTGTTCCACCGTGCTGCTAGCCTCCTTACAATGACCAGTATTTTCTGCTTGCAAATATCAAATCCAGAAGATGCCTGATGGTGTCCATGGTGATCATGGATCACAAAGCATTTCTGGTTTTCCTTGTAAGGGAAAGCTTTTATATGTTGTTCTTTTGTGTGACACCCATCAGACGTGTACAATTAGGACTCCACTTCTATAAAGGTCATACCTGGAACTGACAGGCTGCTTCCAGGACTCTCTGCACATTTTCCTGAGTGAGGAGCGCCTGGCTGGTGTAAGTATACTGCAAGAGAGACTGCATTACACTGCTGTCTAGTCCTTTTATTTCCACCCTCTCGTCACGACTCTCCTTCAAGCCACTGCAGAACATGGCCCTGAACACAAGTAAAACTTTTTTTTTATTGTGAATATTACAAACCCCAAAACCAGTGAAGTTGGCACGTTGTGTAATTCGTAAATAAAAACAGAATATAATGATTTGCAAATCATTTTCAACTTATGTTCAATTGAATAGACTGCAAAGACAAGATATTTAATGTTGGAACTGAGAAACTTTTTTGCAAATAATCATTAACTTGGAATTTAATGGCAGCAACACATTGCAAAAAAGTTGGCACAGGGGCATGTTCACCACTGTGTTACATGGCCTTTCCTTTTAACAACACTCAGTAAATGTTTGGGAACTGAGGAGACCAATTTTTGAAGCTTTTCAGGTGGAATTCTTTCCCATTCTTGCTTGATGTACAGCTTAAGTTGTTCAACAGTCCGGGGTCTCCGTTGTGGTATTTTATGCTTAATGCGTCACACATTTTCAATGGGAGACAGGTCTGGACTACAGGCAAGCCAGTCTAGTACCTGCACTCTTTTACTATGAAGCCACGCTGTTGTAACCCGTGGCTTGGCATTGTCTTGCTGAAATAAGCAGGGGCGTCCATGAAAAAGACGTTGCTTGGATGGCAACATATGTTGCTCCAAAACCTGTATGTACCTTTCAGCATTAATGATGCCTTCACAAATGTGTAAGTTACCCATGTCTTGGGCACTAATACACCCCCATACCATCACAGATGCTGGCTTTTGCACCTAGAACAATCCGGATGGTTCTTTTCCTCTTTGGTCCAGAGGACATTTCAAAAACAATTTCAAATGTGGACTCGTCAGACCACAGAACACTTTTCCACTTTGCATCAGTCCATCTTAAATGAGCTCGGGCCCAGCGAAGCCGGCTGCATTTCTGGGTGTTGTTGATAAAGAGCTTTCGCTTTGCATAGTAGAGTTTTACAGATGTAGCGACGAACCGTATTTACTGACAGTGGTTTTCTGAAGTGTTCCTGAGCCCATGTGGTGATATCCTTTACACACTGATGTCTATTTTCGATGCAGTACCGCCTGAGGGATCGAAAGTCACGGGCATTCAATGTTACGTGCAGTGATTTCTCCAGATTCTCTGAACCTTTTGATGATATTACAGACCGTAGATGGTGAAATCCCTAAATTCCTTGCAATAGCTGGTTGAGAAATGTTTTTCTTAAACTGTTCAACAATTTGCTCACGCATTTGTTCACAAAGTGGTGACCCTCGCCCCATCCTTGTTTGTGAATGACCGAGCATTTCATGGAAGCTGCTTTTATACCCAATCATGGCACCCGCCTGTTCCCAATTAGCCTTTTCACCTGTGGGATTTTCCAAATAAGTATTCCTCAACTTTCTCAGTCTTTTTTGCCACTTGTGCCAGCTTTTTTGAAACATTATGCAGACATCAAATTCCAAATGAGATAATATTTGCTAAAAATAACTAAGTTTTCCAGTTTGAACATTAAATATCTTGTCTTTGCAGTGTAATCAATTGAATATAAGTTGAAAATTATTTGCAAATCATTGTATTCTGTTTTTATTTACCATTTACACAACGTGCCAACTTCACTGGTTTTGGGGTTTGTATAATTTTTTTGTATACCTGAAGTATTGACTGGCCGCGGCGAGGACGGCCCTGTGGCAAGGGAAGTCTTGTCCTTGAACGCACACCGTCACATCAGTGAGCTCCAGGTTGACTCGTAAGTTCTCCATCCCTCTCTGCAGCTCCATAGCCAGGCCTCCATCTTCCCAGTGGTACTCGCTGCCACTCTCCGAGCCCGCGTCTTCCAACAAAGGGCCCTCTGTCGTCTTCTCGAGTGAGTCGCTCATCTTTTAAAGCTCTTCTTGAAACTACTGCTCACTTCTCTCCCTCTGTGAACACCTGCAAGATGCACAGACCATAATACTCCTGTGGTTTTTACGCTGGCGAGCTTGCTGCCACTTTGTTGTCTTGCTTTCCTTTCTTGCGAACTTCCTATTTCTCTTCTGTCTCCAACATACATGTCGCAACATTTTTTTTAACGTACTTCCTCTTCTGACACTCAGCGAAACTTCCCTTTTTAATGCTCTGAGGCCTTTAAAGCAATACTACAAATACTTGTATGTACATGTTTATTGCAAAATTAGCTTGTATAATAACATATTATGGTTATTGGTTATTTAAAATAATAATCTTCTAAAATATATATATATATGTATAATATAAATAAAAAAATATGTAAGAATAAAAATGCTAATGCAACAGTTGTCTGACCAGAGACAAGGGTTATGGTATATGTTATTAACTGTTATTACATATTTATTGTTTGTATTGTTTATTATGTTAATTATGTTAATCAATACACATAATATAGTGTGGATTTTTGTAATTGTAATAATCATTATATATAATTGATTTAAATGCATATTAAATATTTAATAAATGACGCTATTATGCGAGTGTGCGTTTGTGTATTATTATTAAACACTATATTAATTATAAATTGCTTAATTGCTTCACATTGAACAATGTTTTATTCTCAAAGTATTTTTTTTCAATTAATTTTTTAAATCCATCAAAAGTACAATTCTCCACACTTTATGTGCATACTATGTGTGTTTATATATTTTTGTGTTTGTCTATGTGTGTGCTAATGGATGACGAAACATATTAATTATAACTAGTTTCACCTAAAACATTGTTAGTATATTACTTTTTAAAAGTATATTTACAGTATACAGATATATATATATATATATATATATATATATATATATATATTTATATACTAACAATGTTTTAGGTGAAACTAGTTATAATTAATATAATTATATAGCACACACATAGACAAACACAAAAATATATAAACACACATATAGTATGCACATAAAGTGTGGAGAATTGTACTTTTGATGGATTTAAAAAATAATTAATTGAAAAAAAAATACTTAATATAACAATAAAACATTGTTCAATGTGAAGCAATTAAGCAACTTATAATTAATATAGTGTTTAATAATACACAAACGCACACTCGCATAATAGCGTCATTTATTACAAATATTTAATATGCATTTAAATCATAATTATATGTAATGATTATTACAATTACAAAAATCCACACTATATTGTGTATTGATTAACATAATAAACAATCAAAACATTAAATATGTAATAACATTTAATAACATATACCATAACCCTTGTCAGTGGTCAGAAAACTTTTGCATTAGCATTTTTATTCTTACATATTATTTTTTAATTTACATTATACATATATATATATATATATATATATGTGTATATGTGTGTGTATATATATATATATATATATATATATATATATATATATATATATATATATATATATATATATATATATACACATATATGTATATATATGTATATATATATATATATATATATATACACATATATGTATATATATATGTATATATATACGTATATATATGTATGTATGTATATATATATATATATATGTATATATATATATATATATATATATATATATATATATATATATATATATATATATATATATATATAGTATATAGCATCTGTATTATAATCCTTGAACAAAGTAAGAGTGAAACTCATGTGAATAATCACTGAATGGAGAACTTGGGGTGGGATTAAATAAATGATCTTCTTCCCACTCCCTTTCAGGCAAAACTGGACAATCATGCATTACATACTTTACCTTTTGCACTATATTAATTTATATTATTATGTGTTGTCAACTTTGTACTTTTTTGTGTCATTGCCTGAAATAAATGAATGAATGAATCATATATTTGTTCATTATGATCATGTTTACTATTTCAATATTGTGATTGTGATGAAACATATTGGTACCATTTACCATCTTCTCCACCAGGTAGCAATGTTGCATCATAATTTTCAAACCTCCCACGTTGGGTTTAATCTTGTTTCATATTTGCAGAAAAAGTCAGACATTGACATTTACCGGTGAACTAATAAAACATTAATCCAGATTAAAGAAGCAATCTTATAGAAATGTAATGTTAAATATACATTATTTTGATATTTTCTTTTACTTTTATGTCACCATTATCATGCAAAAATTACTAACTTTGCATGATAATGGTGACAT
>NC_084744.1:17087584-17257584 GCF_033978785.1 Entelurus aequoreus | reverse complement strand
TTGTTCTCCCTTGCCTCCCGGATCAACTGTGTCACCACTCCTGTATGCTCCAGGCACCCAGGCACTCCAGGTACTCCCCCCTTCTGGACAGAGGTGTCTATGTAGGCATTCTTCAAGAGGAACTCGGTAAGTCGTTGGGACAGGATCTTAAAGAAAATCTTGCTCTCAACGCTGAGCAGCGAGATTATACGAAACTGCTCGATGTTGCTGGAGTTCTCTTCTTTCGGGATCCAGACGCCCTCCGCGTATCTCCACTGAGCAGAGACTTTCCCTCTCCGCCAAATCACCTTCAAGATCTTCCACAGACGCTTGAGGAGCCGTGGACACTGCTTGTAGACCTTGTAGGGTACACCGCTGGGGCCGGGGACAGAACCAGATCTAGCAGCTTTCACAACTTCCTTAACCTCTGCCAGGGTGGGTTCATCACTGTTGAATTGGGACACTGGATCTGCTGGAGTCACCAGTGCCTCAGAAGGGCCAAGCTCTTGATCTCTTGAAGAGTCACTGAAGGTGGCATTGAGATGATGGTCAATCTCTTCTACAGGGCAAGCGAGGTGACCACTTCGCTTCTGGCCCAAAAGCCTCTTAGTGAAGGTGAAGGGGTTGCCTATGAAGGCGCTTCGCTTCCGTGCCTTTTCCTTTCCCCTCCTTCGGTGCCATTCGGCCCTCCTCAACGTGATGAGCTTCTTTCTTACGATGTTAGTGAGTTCTGACAGATGAGTTCTCTCCTCTTCCTTGGCTGCCTTAAACTGGCGTCTTAAGGATTTGAGTTCTTGCCTCAACTCGCTTATCTTGACTTCGCGCCGATTGAGTTTTGCTGGGTTTCTAGCTGCTCCTTGCTTCTGTTCCACTCCAAAACGCTCACCTCCTATGCTCATTATGAGGGAGCACATGGTTTGAAGTTTCTGGTCAGCGTCACCCTTCGAAATGGATTCCAGGGCTTCATCTACGTCCTCATCCAGCTTGGTCCACTCCTTGCTGTTAGCGACAGGCCACTTTACCCGGCGGTGTTCCGATTTTCTGCTTGGTGGGGGGAAACGTGTTGCTTGGAGGTTCCGGGTACTGTGGGGAGACTCCGGACCTGGCTCCTCCTCCGTCTGACCAGGTTCTGCAGCAGGCACAACAGGAACTGTTGCATCTGCTGCCGTTTCTGAGCGTCGCTTCACTTGTTCCCTCCCAAGGCAGGCCATCTTAGTCTGGTGGATCTTCAGACCTCTCGAGTTCTTGGAGACCTTGCCACATATGCAGACTGCGCTCGTAATCCGTTGTCCATTTGCTTGGGTCATAACCATTAAATCCGTCCTGTTGGGATGCTCATCTTCCCCCCCTCTCGGGCATCCCTGGGGGTATTTTCCTGTAGGGTTCTTCGTAGCAAGATTTGGGTGCCCCCTCGCGGGAGCTGTAGGTCAGGGGGCTGGCCTTCCCTACCCCGGTTGCCGTCTCTCCGGGCTGTCCACTGTCTCTCCAGTTGTCACCACTCTTTTCGTGGACGTCATCCAGCCTTTCCTGGAGGTCACTGGCTCAGCCAGATGTGATAGAACTTGAATACACCTCACGGTGATGCTTGGACACGTCATCAGTGATAAACCCGGGGTCATAGGGTGTTTCGGGTCTTTAATCATCAGACACCCTCGCCCGGGCGACCCAGCCGGGGGTGATCAGACCCCGGGCTGTGTCCAAGTAGCGCACCACGGATCCCCCCTACGGATCCACAGCCACCGGGAGGCCTTTTCTGCGGCCTCTAGGATGTTCTTGGTGGCTTTTCTCGACTGCAGTCCTCTAATGCCAAGGATTCTGAACACACGCTGTAGTGAGTGACCAGCAAAACATCTGCACCCAATCTCGACTGGTTCACAGCGGGCTCTCCAGCCGTTACTCCGACACTCTACAGTGAGCTCAGCGTATTTGGCCCTCTTTCGCTCATTTGCTTCGTCAATTCGCTCCTCCCAGGGAACAGTCAGCTCCAGTAGCACCACTTGCTTGGATGACTCCGATGTTAACACCATGTCTGGGCGGAGTGACGTGGAAGCGATATTGGCCGGGAACTTGAGTTGCCTTCCCAGGTCAACATGGAGCTGCCAGTCACGAGCGGTGGCCAGGAGCCCTCCTGAGAAGTTGGGCTGGCGGCTTGCCTTCTGTCCTGCTCTGATGAAGGTGATTGACTGCTTCGGGGCGGCCTGGGACTTGCTGTTTTGTATCGCTGCGCAGATAGAATCCGCCAGGGCTTTTAAAACTTGGTCGTGGCGCCAGCGATACCGCCCCTCCCCTAGTGCCTTTGGGCAACAGCTCAGGATGTGCTCCAAGGTGCCCCTCCTCTGGCACAGTTTACACTCCGGAGTGTCTGCTAGGCCCCAGATGTGCAGGTTGGCGGGGCATGGGAGGACATCGTACACAGACTACATATACATATATATATATATATATATATATATATACAGTTATACACACACAGACATATATATACTAACATATATATACATATATATACTAACACATATATATATATATATATATATATATATACATACACACACACACACTTCTGTGTATATACGTGTGCATGCGTGCGTGTATATATATATATATACACACACATATATATATATATATATGTATGTATGTATATATGTGTGTGTGTGTGTATCTGTGTATATATATATATATATATATATATATATATATATATATATATATATATATATATATATATATATATATATATATAATGTATATACTGTATATATATATAATATATATATATCTGTGTATATACTGTGTGTATATATATATATGTATATATATATATATATATATATATATATCTGTGTATATATATATATATATATATATATATATATATATATATCTGTGTATATATATATATATATATATATATATATATATATATATATATATATCTGTGTATATATATATATATATATATATATATATATATATATCTGTGTATATATATACATCTGTGTGTGTGTGTATATATATATATATATATATATATATATATATATATATATATATATATATATATATATATATATATATATATATATATATATATATATATATATTGTAAGTAGGTAAAGGCACCTGCATAATCTAAATAGGTCCAATTTAAAGGTTGTGTTTATTTAATTGCTGCATGCTCACTCTGGATTGACACTGAAGTATTCATTGATGTTGTTTATTGCTGCGGTTGCAGTTTGCCAAGCTCAATAACTTGCCCAAAATATTCAAAACACAAGTGCAAACTTTAAGAAACCTTGGATTGTTATGATTTGGAAACTATTTTAAGTGCAGAAATAAGTTCACCACTGGTCTATGGAGCCAGAACACTGCCATTGAATGTTGTTATTGAAACTTGGCCCTGCAGAAAAAGTTGCACCGACGCTGAAAAAAGTTTCGGTATTGTAAAATGTGGAACTGAAAAATGCGCTTAAAAAAATAGTGACAGTGTAAATAAATCTGAAGATTGGCATTGAAAAACATACAATACCAAAAAAAATCCTCAAAAAATATTGTTTTTTTTTAATGTCTGTTTTATTTTTCAATTCAACATTTCACAATACCAATACTGACAACTTTTACTTCAATGCCAAGTTGTTGTTTTTTCCAATGCCAAAACATACTGGCAGTGTTCTGGCTCCAAGATGTATTGGAACACATCATTTTCTGTGCTAAACTGGGCTTTATTTGGTTTTGTTTGCTGTCGTTGGTTTTACATTCTAGTTGTACTACAGGAGTACAAAGTATTCTATTTTTCTATGTATTATGTATTTTGTATAATCTTTTTCTATTAACCTATGCTGTTTAAATCATTATATGTATGTCTTATTTCTATTAAAATTACATCATATTATATTATCTTACATAATATTGTTCTTGTGCTAGTCCATCCATCCATCCATTTTCTACCGCTTGTCCCTTTTTGGGGTCGTTTGGTTAAATCAAGGACGTCAGGTTCTAAATGTCGTGCCATTTTATCTCAACTGCTATGACAATAAAGTAGCTTGAATCTTTGAATTAACACGTGACAACGATAAATCACCCTCGTATTTTCAACCCAATTGAATTTGAATTAAAGTTTTTAGTTTGTTCCTTTTAACGAACATCACAAGTTGACAGTTGCACAGTTCAACGTGTCCTAAAAGGAGAACACAAAGGCTAACAGTCTTTCATGTTCCTGGCTCCAATCAGGAGAAGCCGAGGTCCTGACTAAGGTCCAGGCCGGTCCTCTTTATCGAATGGCGGGCTCCCGTCTCTCCATTTCTTGCAACGTGAGCGGCTTCATCGATGTCAGCGTTCAAAAGGACTTTCAGTTCCGTGTGACCAAGCCAATCACGGCCAAAGAGCTGAACATCATCAGTACCAGCGACCCACAATTTGGCTACACCGTGTACCGAAACAGAGGTAACGACATCACCTTGTCGCATGTTACACCCAACTCTGTTCTCTTTGAGATACAAAGTCTTCGGAAAGACGACGAAGGGAAGTACAACTGTTTTGTGGTCAACCCGTACTCAGTTTACGAAGGAACCTACGATGCAACGACCGATGTGAAAGGTAACCTGCGGATGTTCTCATTGGGCTTTTACGGTTTTCTCCGAAACCTTTTTTAAATGATCTCATGTTTCCACAGTGATTGACAACTCCTTAAGTGTTTCATCAACTGACTTGACCAGGCTGAGCCATAACGAGGGTGAAGCGCTCACCCTGACATGCCGAGTCTCCAGCGACACCATCCAGCATACCCATCTGTCCGTAGCCTGGTATGTCCACAGGGAGAACCAGGACAACGCGCAGCTCATCTTGTCCCTGGATAGAGACTTCACGTTGAGGCCCGGTCAAGAGTTCCAAGGGCGCTACCAAGCCGGGTTCATCAGGTTGGATAAAGTCGGAGGGGCCACTTACAGGCTGACGATGGAACAACTGGAAGTGTCGGACCGTGGCCGGGTCTACTGCCAGGCCCAAGAGTGGATCCAGGATCCTGACCTCTCCTGGTACTCGCTCGCACTGAAGACTGCGGGGGAGACAACACTGGATGTCAAAGGAAGAGGTCAGGAAAGTTACACATGAACTCAACTTACCAGTTTAAATGGTTCTGTGACGGTGCTCTTAACTCGAAACACTTGTATCTCAAATCAGTGTCTCCTATTGACATGAATTGAAATCAATTTAATTGCTTGCCCCCCACCAAAAAAAAAACCGGCACAATAAAAATATAAATGCCTTTTTTAAAGAAAAACTAACCTTTTGATAATAAATATTGTATACAAACAATACAATAGAATGTACTACTAACAACTACAGTAGTTTTATGAAGTTATGTAAAAATAATGTTCAGCTTTTTCCTTGGAGAGCAAACTTTTACGGTATCTCTTACAGTTGTTTCTCCATCAAGCACACCATCAGCAGCTTTTCTATATTTTCATGGATAAATGTCCATATTATTTTAACATTCTTGGCTGGTAGTAGCGACTCATTCTGCTTCAGTATGGTGCAGACAAGGGTTGTATAGTATAGCACCGCGATACTAATGAATCATATTCGGTACTATACTGCCTCTGAAAAGTATAGGGCTATATAAGTAAACTTTGATTGATTGATTGATTGGTTGTGGCTTGTGCAGACCTTTGAGACATTTGTGATTAAGGGCTTTGATTGATTGATTGATTGATTGATCACGCACCCCATGTGAAAACATCCTCCCAACACTATCAGTAAATTATTATCGTGTGCAGTTGTTTTGTAAGCAGTTAAGAATTACCTCTAACTCTCTAAAAACTATTTGTCTGCACACAAGAGTCCATTACTAATATTTGAAGAAGACATTAGTAACTAACTCGCCTTCCTCCAACTGTGAGGTTGATAGTCGACTGAGACTCCTCCGAAATCGAATTGTCGAATCAGCTCACCATCAATAAGTTTGATCATTTTATTTGGCTTATGCGAATAAGCTAACCTTGCATGATGTTACTGTTTAAATGCGCTGAAATTGTTGTCCTACATTTTGCCTCAGTTACTTTGCAAAGCGATTAATCAACAATCAATTCAACTTAAGATTCTTAACAATCAAAAAAAATGTATTTGGGGTTTCAAACGTTGACATATTGATAAGTAGGAATGGTTCTACGACTGAACCCTGAGGCATACCATTAAGTTCCACTTGCACAGTAAGTAGTAGTACCCATTTGGCTGTGCATGCTTGGAACTATAGATGGACAGAACAGGTTCTAATAAAGAGAATAGTCACCAATGGAAACATGTCCATAGTGAGTAGAGTCATGATATGCCAGCTACTATTTTAGCACTTCTTGGTCACGGAACCTTTTTGACAGCATTTGTGCTTTGTTCTTTGTCTTTTTGTGTCTGTGGCTGAGCAGAGTTGGTCCCAGACAAGTCCTCTGTGGTGGTGGTGAGATTGTCTGCACAGCAGTTGTCTCTGCGGGAGGGGCAGGAGCTCCTCCTGACCTGCAGTGTTGACACGCAGAACCTGGAGGAAAAGTTTTTCTCTGTAGCTTGGCACCGCGCAGGTGTGGAGATGGCTCGAATCGGTCCCACGGGGGTTCTGTCTGTGAGACCTGAGTACAGTTGGCGAGAGAAACAAGGAGAGCTCAGAGCCAGCAGGATTGGGGACGGAGATTACCGTCTCGTATTGCAGCCCGTTAGCACTGACGACCAGGGAGAGTACATGTGCAGAGTGTGGCCCCAAGAAAGAGGACAACGTGGCGCCTTTGTGCAAGGAGCTGCCCAAGACTCCATCTCTCTGCAAGCTAGCATCTCTGCTACAGGTCAGCTTATTATTAACAAAATGCATGTTGCTGTATGTATACTTTTGACCCAGCAGATTTGGTCCCATTTTCAGTAGACTCATTATAAATAGGGATGTCCGATAATGGCTTTTTGCCGATATCCGATATTCCGATATTGTCCAACTCTTTAATTACCGATACCGATATCAACCGATATATGCAGTCGTGGAATTAACACATTATTATGCCTAATTTGGACAACCAGGTATGGTGAAGATAAGGTACTTTAAAAAAAAAAAGTAAAATAAGATAAATAAATTAAAAACATTTCCTTGAATAAAAAAGAAAGTACAACAATATAAAAACAGTTACATAGAAACTAGTTATGAATGAAAATTAGTAAAATTAACTGTTAAAGCTTAGTACTATTAGTGGACCAGCAGCACGCACAATCATGTGTGCTTACGGACTGTATCCCTTGCAGACTGTAATGATATATATTGATATATAATGTAGGAACCAGAATATTAATAACAGAAAGAAACAACCCTTTTGTGTGAATGAGTGTAAATGGGGGAGGGAGGTTTTTTGGGTTGGTGCACTAATTGTAAGTGTATCTTGTGTTTTTTATGTTGATTTAATAAAAAAAACAAAAAACGATACCGATAATAAAAAAAACGATACCGATAATTTCCGATATTACATTTTAACGCATATATCGGACATCTCTAATAATAAATTCATAAAAGAACCAAACTTCATGAAGGTTTTTTGTGACCAACAAGTATGTGCTCCAAATGGGTTGGTAAATGGGTTTTACTTGTATAGCGCTTTTCTACCTTTCTAAGGAACTCCAAGTGCTTTGACACTATTTCCACATTCACCCATTCACACACACACATTCACACACTGATGGCGGGAGCTGCCATGCACGGCGCTAACCAGGACCCTTCAGGAGCAAGGGTGAAGTGTCTTGCTCAAGGACACAACGGACGTGACTAGGATGGTAGAAGGTGGGGATTGAACCAGTAATCCTCAGATTGCTGGCACGGCCACTCTCCCAACTTCGCCACGCCCTCCCCAATCACTCTATCACAAAAATATAAGAGTTGTAGAAATTATTGGAAACTCAAGACAGCCATGACATTATGTTCTTTACAAGTGTATGTAAACCTTTGACCATGACTGTACATGTGTGTATAGAAATGTCACTTACCAGTGTTTCCTAACCATAGAACTGGGGCCCATTGTTTGGCCGCGAGCGCCCCCCTAGAGGGCCACTAAATGTCTGTTTTGCAGCTGTGGTCCGCAGCGGTACCCAGTTATAATACACTTTTCCACCACTGGTAGCAGTAATGATAATCTGAAACAAACAGAAGAAGTCTGAAGCTAAAGTCATAAAGAAGTTTCATAGCACAAAAATTATGACTAAAGTGGGGAAGCTGTGTTTTCATTGACGAAATATTTGAGAAACATATATGCCATTATTATTTCTTATTAATTTAGCACTGTATATAAACGTATCAGGGTTTTTATTTTTGTTATCAGCCTGACAAAAACGTTGGTAATAATCTTTGTGATTAAGACATGCTTTCATATCTTTTGACAATGTTTATTTTGTTCAACTGTAACCAGGTTAAATATAATTTTTGAATACAATTAAAATCAAGAGTAACATGACTAATTCATTGGTAATGTTTGAGTGGGCCCCAAGCTCCTCTGTAGTGGACAAGGTGGGCCCCGAGGTTAAAAAGGTTAGGAACCCCTGCTCTAAACAATTCACAGCATGTCAAGTACATGTCAAAACAACAGGTGGCGCTAAAACCCCAAAACTATAAGGCAATTTCTGACAAGAGGCACAATAACAACCACTGTAAATCCAGCAAAACCTAAATGACATTGTCAGGTTCAAACACTGATGACATATATTAAACAGGACAAGAAGCAAAGAATTAAACAGAGACAGAATTCAATTTGGCTCAGTGAGGAGAAACGTGTACATCTGTACCCTTGTACAGTGTCATCACGCTCTGCCAAAAGATTGCATGCCTCCTTATTTTATTTGGACCTTCCCTGACCACATGGCAACAGCTGCTTCCAAAGGGACGGGGTCGCAAACAGCCATCGGCTTTGATTACAAAACAGTTCAAAAGAAAAGGTCGGTTCAAAAAGAGGTCGTAAAAGAGTTAAAAAAGAGGTCGAAAAAAGTTAAAAAAGGGGTTCGTAAAAGAGTTCAAAAAGAGGTTCGTAAAAGAGTTCGAAAAAGCGGTGCCTGGAGGGGAGTCAGGCCCTGCTTCCTCTCCGCTTTGTAGTTCTTGAGTCACGACAATATATTTCTGTTGATTACAATACATGAAAGAAACAGAACACCTTCATGTTGCTTTCCATCCTACACAGTGGAGTTTTACAAGCCTTCTTCTTGGTAGGTTCAAAGACATATTTTTGCTTCTCGCTGGGAACTCATTGAAACACAAAGTTTTTGTGATAACTTAGATACAATTATTCTAACAGACACATAAAATGATTCCATTCCTGTCCTGCAGGTGATTTAGTAACAAATACAAACTGGATTGATCAAATTGAATACAAAAAAGTGTACACTGTGTAGTTCACCATTTTATCACAGTGTTGAAGCATAATAATATACATACTAATAATATACGACAAATATACCTCACCAGATTGTTGTAGCTCAACTTTAAACCCACCGTTAACAATTTTAACAAACTAGTGAACTTTATGACATATATAGAGCTTGCTTGCCTGTCAAGAATGTTTAGAATGCGTAGCTCAGTAGGTGTGACGCTTATCGCTAAAGTGAGAGACGTGGGTTTGATCCTCGACAAGCGATGAACATGCAGAGAAACTTGTGGTTGCATTTTGCAAAAGTTGACACAGCCTGCAGGTTCCAGCGAGCCGCAAAAAGGTTTTGAATTATTCTGACCAAACAAGGAAGTGTTTTTGTCAGATGCAGAAAATTTGCATGCACAGACCACAGAAGGACGGATCAACCTACCCCCATTAAACACACACACACACACACACACACACACACACACACACACACACACACACACACACACACACACACACACACACACACACACACACACACACACACACACACACACACACACACACACACACACACACAGGTGTCTGCATGATTAACTACATACATGCATCCTTCCATTTTCTACCTCTTGTACAGCAGATATGGGCATCTCCATCAAAAATATGATTTGCTTGAGTGGCTGTACAGGACAGATATACTAAATGTAAATATGTGTATATATATATATATTAATATACGTTAGGTCAGGAAAAAACACAAAGGCTACTTTATCCTTACAAGCCTGATTCCCCTGAAGAGCAAAGAAACCTGCAAAACAGGCTTGAAGGGATGAAATAGCCTCTATGAAATATTCCGCTCTATCCCGGTATTGAGCACTGTATAAAGGATAAACCACAGAAACCTTGACTATATATACACAGTCACGATCAAAAGTTTACATACACTTGTAAAGATCATAATGTCATGGCTGTGTTGAGTTTCCAATACTGTCTACAAATCTTATTTTTTTGTGATAGAGTGATTGGAGCACATACTTGTTTGTGCTCCAATCACTCTATCACAAAAAAATAAGAGTTTTTTTAAATTGATTTTTGATTTTTCTGAATCGATTAAGAATTGTTACAAATAAGAATCGTGATTCAAATTGAAAATCGATGTATTAATTTTTTTGGACACCCCAGTAATCAATGGGGACTTTTTTGTCCCCATGATACTACACTGCTTTAAAGTTTAGAGTCCAACTCGATAAAACATATAACAATGGATCAAAATGTATTTTATTACTAATCTTACGTATATTTAGGCCTGATGTTGGAAAGGGGGCGCTCCAAGTCCAGTTAGTTACTGAATTAGTTTTATCAACTACTCAAAAACGAATTGATAATTTTCAGGTTAAAAAAATTCATGAAGAGAACTTAATAGTAAAATGTTGGTCATCTGGACGTAATGGGTACTTTAAGGCTGTTGGCTGTAGACAACCTCCTGATGTAGTTGTTCTCCACAAATGGGGGTGGTCAGCCTTCAAAATGGACAAAAACAGCCCCCATAAGACTCCATACACCATTTATTTGGGCTAATACCTCTGAACTGTCTTTCTCTCCCATAGAGAGTGACCTCAGCCTGACCTGCACTCCTGCCCTGATAACAAACATCAACAGTGACATAACCATAAAATGCTCTGTTGCGTCATCTCGCCCTGGATTGTCCCGCTACGCCGTCACCTGGATTCTCCAGAAACCGGCCCAAAATGTCATCATTGCCAGCTCCGATCGAGACGCCTCAGTAAAGTTTGGGCCCACGGTGAATGTGGTCCACGGCCAACGGATCAGCGTCCGACGTACTGAGGGTCCTAGTTTTGAGTTGACCATTCGAGATACTGAGACCTCAGACCAAGGTGCGTACGTCTGCGAGGTCGTGGAGTGGCTGCAAAATTCTCGTGGCAAATGGCACCGCCTCACCTCGGCCTACGGAAGCACACAGCTGACACTCAGTAAACCTGGTGAGATCTTGAATGCAACCACACTATTTTCTTCTGAATCATCTAAGATTTCTTCTTCTTCCAGTCAATGATCTGCGTTTGGATACCACGGAGACATGGCTCTCTGCAAGGGAAGGAGACGAAGTGCAGCTCAAGTGTGACCTGATTACAGAAACCTCTGGTCCTCCTCTTTTCTACCAACTCACTTGGTTCTACACCGGGCGTGGTTCTCCGGCCGTGAACAACCAGCTACTCGAGCTTGATCGCAGTGGCATGCTGCGGTACCCTAGAAACGAGGGGCTTCACGGCCTGCAGAGGAGGCTGCGTCTCTCTAGACACAAGCCGAGCAGCTTTGGCCTCGAGATTCAAAGGGTCCATGAGCGGGATAGTGGCACCTACCATTGTCGGGTGGAGCAATACCAGCTTGGACTTCACGGTCAATGGCAGCAGAAGGCTTCAGTCGACGGTGTTCCAATTATGTTGTCTGTAAATGTTACAGGTGTGTTGACCATTTGTACCACTATATTCTGTTCCGAGTCCCAGGCTGGAGTCTTTTATCCTTTTTCTTTTCTGTTGGCAGACAACAACTTGTCCATCATACAGAAAGAGTTGGAGTTTAATGTGAGCACGGAGCAGAATTTTACCATCCCCTGTCATGTCGGCTCCCGGTCCAGCCAGGAATCCAAGTTCCAGGTCACCTGGTTTTGGCAGGAGGAGAGCCACAGCACACGCTATCCTCTGTTTACATCCTATCGCAACTCCACCTTACACGATAGGGCAGGGTGGGGTGAGAGACTCAGACGAATATTCGGCCATGATTCGCCCAACCATTTTGCGCTCACCGTGTCAAAGCCGACCCTTGCAGAGAGTGGCCTTTATTCCTGTGAGGTCCAAGAGTGGCTGCCTACTCTCTCCCACGGCTGGAGGAAGGTGGGGGTGGAAAATTCAGGCTATTCAACTGTCACCGTCTATTCACAAGGTACGTCGTGTGAGACTTTTGTTTTTGTTCACATTTGCTATGGCGAATCGGCAGGAATCCATCCACAGTTGTGATATGTCAAGATGCTGATCAAATAGCACGATTATATCATTAAATAATTCCACCTTTTATAGACATGCTTTATAGACATTAGAGCTCTTTTTGTAACCACTTCAAGGTACACCATCAATGTCGGGTCTACTGTTAAGGATGAAAATAGTAATGATGGTGGATAGAGATAAATATCAGAAGTAATATTGACATAAAATTGATACAAATATGAAAAACAACAATGAAATACTAAAATTAATATACAAATGTAATAGTAGAAAATAATAACAGTGATGACAATAACTGAGGATGGGTACCGAATTCAGTACTTTTAAAGGTACTGTCCAAAATTTTGTCGCTACCACTAGGTAATGATTCACGTAAAATCAAACGATGACATATTTTGATACCTTTGTTGCTTGTGACGTCACATCCGGTTGCAGACTAAGCGCTGGCTCAAACAAGCACTCAGAGCGGGCTCAGCCAAACTGTCTCTTAGTAATGTCACAATTTTCATCCATCCATCCATCTTCTTCCGCTTATTCGAGGTCGGGTTGCCCCGACTTCCCTCTCCCCAGCCACTTCATCCAGCTCCTCCCGGGGGATCCCGAGGCGTTCCCAGGCCAGCCGAGAGGCATATTGTCCCCAAAGTCCTGGGTCTTCCCCATGGCCTCCTATCGGTCGGACGTGCCCTGAACACCTCCGTCTGGGTGGCATTCTGACCAGATGCCTGAACCACCTCATCTGGCTCCTCTCAATGTGGAGGAGCTTTACTCTGAGCTCCTCTCGGATGACAGTGCTTCTCACCCTATCTGTAAGGGAGAGCCTCGCCACCCGACGGACTCATTTCGGTCGCTTGTACCTGTGATCTTGTCCTTTCGGTCATAACCCAAAACTCAGGACCATAGGTGAGGATGGGAACGTAGATTGACCAGTAAATTGAGAGTTTCGCTTCACCACGACGGACCGATGCAGGGTCCACATCACTGAAGATGCCACACCGATCCTCCTGTCAATCTCGCAATCCACTCTTCCCTCACTCGTGAACAAGACTCCAAGGTACTTAAACTCCTCCACTTGGGGCAAGATTTCTCCCCAACCCGGAAATGACACTCCCCCCTTTTCCGGGCTAGAACCTTGGACTCGGACTTGGAGGTGCTGATTCTCATCCCAGTCGCTTCACACTCTGCTGCGAACCGATCCAATGAGAGCTGAAGATCCTGGCCTGTCACAATTATCAATACCAAAAAAGCAAGAAAAAGGCACTCAAAAGTACAGTAAAGCTCCACTCTGCTAAATACGCCAGCTTGATGTTACTTTAAATTGGATTTGCTGTAGACATGCTATTGATTAGCATTAGCAATTTTACATGGAGATTTAAAGACCTCCAAATTCGGTAATGAAAACTACAACTAAGAGGCACGTTACAATCAAACAGCTTGTGTGTAATAAAAAAAGTACAATACTTAGAGTATCAACACTTTGTGGGGCTCAACATAGAACTAAACTTGCACATTCAGCTTAATGGCAAAGACTACTTCTTAGCAGGGCAAAACACTGTCGTTTTTACACCACTGCCATCCAACGTCTTGGAATTGCAACTGCATGTCTAATATATAATTCTTGCATATGAAACTCAGAAATGTATTAAGAAAACAAGATATAAAAATGCGACAGAACAATTCTTATAATCAGCTTAAATATTACACTAAAATTAGATTGCATTATTAAGCAGTTTACATTTATTAACACAAACAAAAGTACAGAGAATTGGTACCGTATCGGTTCAAATGTGTACGTTACCCATCCCTAACAATTTTTATGGATTTTTATTTACTATACATGCTAAAATATACATTTACTTTTCTTTCTTTCTATACCTTTTTTTATTTGTTTTACTTTTAATATTTTCATCATCTTAAAAGCTTATTGTGGACAAGTGTTGCAAATTAGTGCAAGTGTTCAAACTCTTAAACAATGCATCTGGTCTGTCCAATGTAACTGTGATGTAAACATTAAACAAACAATAAGTAAATAAATAAAAATGTAATTCAAACATCTTATGTTACTGTATATTATTAAGGAATGTAATTAATTTGATTTTTTTTTAAATAATACATGCACGAAAACTACTGGATGTTTTGTATATGCGGTTTGCAAAAATGTACCGTAAATTATTGATTTATAGTTTATATAGTTTATTATTTTTACCTAAAACATGAAGAAGTTGAAAGCAGGTGATAATGTGGAGTGCATGAGAAAGGGTAAAGGAAGATGTTTGATTATGTATTAACAAGTGGATTGCACAAAAAAGCAGCAACAGAACCATACTTGCCAACCCTCCCGATTTTTCCGGGAGACTCACGAATTTCAGTGCCCCTCCCGAAAATCTCCCGGGGCAAACATTCTCCCGAATTTCTCCCGATTTTCACCCGGACAACAATATCAAGGGCGTGCCGTGATGGCACTGCCTTTAGCGTCCTCTACAACCTGTCGACGCGTTCACTTTTTCACCATACAAAGAGCGTGCCGGCCCAGTCACATGTTGTATGCGGCTTCTGCATACACACGAAAGTGACTGTAAGACGTACTTGATCAACAGCCGTACAGGTCACACTGAGGGTTGCCGTATAAACGACTTTAACACTGTTACAAATATGCGCCACACTGTGAACCCACACCAAACAAGAATGACAAACACATTTCGGGAGAACATCCGCACCATAACACAACATAAACACAACAGAACAAATACCCAGAATCCCTTGCCTCCCTAACTCTTCTGGGCTACCCCCGCTACCACTAAACCACGCCCCCAACCCCGCCCACCTAACCCCTCCCCCAATCTCCCGAATTTGAAAGTCTCAAGGTTGACAAGCATGAACAGAACCAACGTTGTAATTTAGCAGAAAGGCGCCAAGTCAACATCAATCAGCGCTGATGAGTTACAATACAACAGGTGTAACAAAAATAGTACAGCTAACATTTTAAAGTGCATGCCAAGGTAGATAAAAGCTGAACACTTCAAATGCAGCCACTGGCATTGTGTGGAAGTATAAAAGTAGGTTACCTACAGCCACAGCTGTTAATGCCAATCATTTATTGGCCCGGCGCTAATTATAATAGAAACCCTGGCGGTTATTTGCTTTTTCAGACCATGCACCTGCGACTAGAGGAGACTTGAAAAGTTGTTTATCACTATATTGTGTAGAGCAGGGGTGTCCAAAGTGCGGCCCGGGGGCCATTTGCGGCCCGCAGGTCATTTTTAACGGCCCCGTGGCACATTCTAAAAATACGATAAAAAAATTAATTAAAAAAACATAAAAAGTGGTATAAAAGAGCAAACAGGTGAAATATAACAAGAACACGTTGTAATGTTTACTCTAATAACACAAATCTGCCATGCAGGCTGTTTTTTTCTTTAAAAAAAAATAATGAATCAAAATCAATGTCATTATGAATTATTGACCTATTCAAGGCTCCAATTACGTCACATTAAATATTCTACCTTGAGATATTCTTTGTTTTGTTTTTTAAAAAGAAGGGCCTAAAACGAACCAACAAAAAACATTAACAACAATAAAACTTATAATTGACGGATAGATCTGAAGCTGATCTCAAGATGATTGTGTTAAAAGTAAACAGTAAAAATAATTTATTTTGTAACACTTTAATTAGTAGGACCCTTTTGGATCCCCCAATAATTTTAGTGGGATTTGTTTTGTGTGTGTCATTGCTCAAAAAAGAATAATGAATTAAAATCAATGTTGTTATGAGTTATTGACCTTTTTAGGGCTCCAATTATTTTATCATCGCAAATATTCCACTTTAAAATTTCATTGGGGGAAAATATTGCATATTTGGTGTTTTTTCCATTAAAAAAAAACAGGGTTTTCTCTGACAAAAAGGGCATACAACTTAAATGTTTAAAAACGTTATATTATATATTTTTGACCAAAACCCTTTGGGTTCACCGGGATCAAACCTGAGTGGAGGCCTAAATGTATATATATTTTTATACATATATTGTATTGGTTTTTAAAATAAAAAATATCAAAATGGCCCCCGCTTGCTTTGATTTTTCAGTGTGCGGCCCTTGGTGGAAAAAGTTTGGGCACCCCTGGTGTAGAGTGTGTATCTAATTAATCAGCTTCTTGATGCATTGCATGTATGGAATGTTGCATGTTTCTTGCACTGACTGTCCTTTGCTCTCATTGCAGGCCAGAATGACCCTCTCTCTGGATGTTATTCCGGCATGTTGATCTGTGTTTTTGTGGCCATTGTTCTGTGCTTCTTGCTGGTCATATTTGTGTTGGTGCTCAAGCTGAAGCGTGCCAAGGCCTCAAGCAAGAAGTCAGGTCAGTCTTTGTGGAAGGAGCAACATCACTTGAAGCAAAGGACTGAGGAATTATAATTTGATTGAAAAAGGCCTGCACCTTTATCCAGATCTGCACCAAACTTAACCTGATACAAGGTTTTGTACTAATCCGTTGTTTTGATGTCATAATGCTAACGCAAAAGTCCTTTAAAGCATAACCTGCAGTTAAATTCCGCTTTCGTTATATTATTTGTGCTATTTTGACATAAAACAAATCTACTTCATTAAGTTGCATATCTCATATATATACTGAAATACAATATTTTTTTTTGTAAAAATAAATACTTAAATATCTGCTTGTCACCTTAATTTAGTTTTTATTGACGTCCAGCATCAGACCTTCTCCTCCATTACATTGTGTTTGCATACATCAATAAATCAATCAATCAAAGTTTACTTATATAGCTCTTAATCACAAATGTCTCAAAGGGCTGCACAAGCCACAACGACATCCTCAGCTCAGATCCAGTCCATAGTGGGGCCAGCAGGGGATCATCTTGCAAGTAGACAAGTCAGTAGGAGAGTGGCCCAATTTGGAACAGCCAGCGCCTCATCTGTGGTCACCTGATAAACTCTCCACGCAGGAGAGGGGCACAGGGCAGAAAAGAGAGACGGCAGGTCAAGTGGTCTAAAAAGGGGTCTATTTAAAGACTAGAGTATACAAATGTGTTTTAAGATGGAACTTAAAAGCTTCTACTGAGGCAGCATCTCTAACTGTTACCGGGAGGGCCTTCCAGAGTACTGGAGCCCGAATAGAAAACACTCTAAAGCGGTGGTTCTTAACCTGGGTTCGATCGAACCCTAGGGGTTCGGTGAGTCGGCCTCAGGGGTTCGGTGGAGCCTCCGCCACGGAGGTCAAGTGACACACCCCACTCATCGTGTAAATAAAAACTTATCCCTATCGTCGTATTATGGATACGGCAACAGCAGAAGTCACACTGGTTTTCAGGTGTGTCATTTGTTGTGAGTTCATGCACTGTGTTGGTTTTGTTCTTTGAACAAGGTGATTTTCATGCACGGTTCATTTTGAGCACCAGTAAAAAAAACATATAACTTTGTCTTGAATTTGAAAAAAAATTTTTTTATTTTTCACTAAAGAAGGGTTCGGTGAATGCGCATATGAAACCGGTGGGGTTCGATACCTCCAACAAGGTTAAGAACCACTGCTCCAAAGGCCGCAGACTTTTGGGCTCTGGGAATCACAAATAAGCCGGAATTCTTAGAACGCAGATTTCTGGCCGGGACATATGGTACAATACAATCAGCAAGATAGGATGGAGCTAGACCGTTTAGTATTTTATACGTAAGTAGTAAAACCTTAAAGTCGCAGGAAGCCAGTGCAGGTGAGCCAGTATAGGTATATATATATATATATAGGTATAAAGGCATATACAGTATAGGTGTAATATGATCAAACTTTCTTGTTCTTGTCAAAAGTCTAGCAGCCGCATTTTGTACCAAATTTTTGCGATATTACAGCGATGAAAGAAGGCTGTTTTAGTAACACTTTTAATGTGTGACTCCAATGAGAGAGTTGGGTTGAAGATAATACCCAGATTCTTTACCAAGTCGCTTTGTGTAATTGTTTGGTTGTCAAATGTTACAGTGGTTTTATTAAATAGGTCCAGCAGGACCGATAATCAGCATTTCCGTTTTCTTAGCATAAAGATGCAAAAAGGACATCCATTGTTCAATTTAGACACGCCTCCAGGTGACTACAATCTGTTGTTGGTCAGCTTTAGGGGCATGTAGAGTTGGGTGTCATCAGCATAACAGTGAAAGCTAACATCGTATTTGCGTATGATGTCACCTAGCGGCAGCATGTAGATGCTGAAGTGTGCAGGGCCAAGAACCGAACCCTGTGGAACTTCGCACATTACCTTAACATAGTCAGAGGTCACATTGTTATGGGAGACGCACTGCATCCTGTCATTAAGATAGGAGTTAAACCGAGAGGCTAAGTCTGACATACCAATACGTGTTTTTATACGTTCTAATAAAATGGTATGATCGACAACATCGAATATCAAGTAGAAGCAACACGGATGACGCATCGGCATCCATAGTTAACAATAGTTAATTAGTCATTTTTGTGAGGGCAGTCTCAGTAGAGTGATTTGCCCTGAAACCGGACTGAAAGGGATCACAAAGACGCTAAGTGTTCATTTAGCTGCTGTGAAACAGTTTTTTCGAGGATTTTCGAGATATAGGGAAGGTTTACCATGAGGACAGGATCGAGGTTAGGTCTTTTAAGCGGAGGATGAATAATCCCTTTTTTGAATGGTAGGGGAACAGTGCCAGAGAAAAGTGATACGTTTGTAATATTTAGCACTGTTGGTCCTAATATTACAAACATTTCCTTGATAAGTTTCCTAGGAAGTGGGTCGAGCAAACATGTTTGTTTTGTCCCATTTACGAGTCGCAGGAGTTCCTCTAATGTTATTTCTTCAAAAAGAGAGAAATTATTTTGGAGGGCAATATTCGTCGTATATGCATTCGTATCTGCGTTAATATAACCCAGTTGAAGTTGCGACGGGTTATCTTTAATCTCCTTTCAAATGAGTTAAATTTTCTTATTAAAGAATTTCATAAAATCATCTGGAGCTATTGGGAAGGGGTCCCTTGTTGGGTTTGCGATGCTACTGTACTGAACAAATATTTAGGATTGTTTTTATTGAGGCAAATAAGATTGGAGTAGTAATTAGTTTTAGCTAAGGTAAGCGTACGTTTATAAGTTATTAAACTATCACTCCATGCTTGATGGAAAACCTCAAGTTTAGTCGCATGCCATTTGCGTTCCAGCTTTCTACGTGATAGTTTAAGAGCTTTGTTTTCTTCTGTGAACCAGGGATTACGCCTTTTAGGGTTCCTTTTTTAGCTTTAGCGGTGCTACACTATACAAGCGTAGGGCATCGTTAAAGTTGTTAGTGAGGTTATCGATAGACTCCACATAATTTGGGAACAGTGCTATTACCGAAGGCAGTAGACCAGCAAGAGTCGTAGTTGTGACAGCATTAATGTTGCGGAAGCTAAAGCATTGGTTATTAGTAGCTAGTTAACAGTGAGTCAGAACTTCAAATTGTATAAGGTAATGATCGGACATTACTTCGGTGAACGGTATACCGGTATTAGTATAGTACCGCGATACAAATTAATCATATTTGGTAAGAAACCTCCTCTGAAAAGTACCGGTCCGCCACCCCCCAATGACCAATGTATGAACCTGTAACGACTTGGTATCGGATTGATACCCAATTTTGTAAAGCATGTAAACAACAGAAGAATAAGTGATTATTACATTTTAACAGAAGTGTAGATAGAACATGTTAAAAGATAAAATAAGCAGATATTGACAGTAAATGAACAAGTAGATTAATAATTCATTTTCTACCACTTGTCCTGAATAATTTTGACAAAATAATAGAATAGAAAATGACACAATGTGCCCATTTGCTTACTACCTAATAAAAGACAAGTTGTCTTGTATATTCACTATTTTGTTTAAGGACAAACTTGCAATAAGAAACATATGTTTAATGTACCCTAAGATTTTTTGTTAAATTAAAGCCAATAATGCAATTTTTTGTGGTCCCCTTTATTTAGAAAAGTATTGAAAAGTATCTAAATAATTTTGGTACCGCTACCAAAATATTGGTATCGGGACAACACTAGTCTGAAAATAATCAGAGGTTCCCGGGCAAGCCCCCAATTATGTTAGTTGTCTAGTGGGAAAGGGACGTGTTACATAAATGTGGCCCAGGGGCCATTTGTGGAAAATGACACAATATGTTACTGCATATGTCAGCAGACTAATTAGAAGCCTTTGTTTGCTTACTTACTACTAAAAGACAAGTTGTCTTGTATGTTCACTATTTTATTTAAGGACAAACTTGCAATAAGAAATATATGTTTAATGTACCGTAATATTTTTTTGTTAAGATAAAGCCAATAATGCAATTTTTTGTGGTGCCCTTTATTTAGAAAAATACCGAAAAGTATCGAAATAATGTTGATACTGGTACCAAAATATTGGTATCGGGACAACACTAGATCGGACATTACTTTGGTGTACGGGAGTATCATAACTTTGGAGGTGGTGACAGGATATAAAGGATATATATAAAGGATATGAACAAAAACAGAATTAAAAACAAAAATAAAATAAAAATGTATAAATATTTAAAAAAAAAAAACTATGAACAGATAGGGAGTGATCTTTTTTTTACACAGTGCAATCACTGATTCGAGAAATAAAAATCAGGCCTATGGGGCGTGACATAATTGACCCAGTTTTAGAACTAATTTGAGGTTTTCATTCAAATGTTCCTGGCAACATGTGGCGTTTTGTTACAGTAAAATATAAATTTTCACAGCGAATTATGTATTTGGGGGTTCAAAGTATAGCATTGGTATATTCCCCATTTTTATAAATCAATGTGTTGTCAATCGTCAGTCTTTCACACCTGTGGGATTTGTCAAAGATATGTCATGTCTGAAGGAGCGGATGCGGCCCAAGAAGCAACACTGCGCTGCACGAAGAGGCGCCAAGCGAGGCAGGAAGTGTGCGAGTGCGAGACAATTGTGGTCTGCCAGTCGAGGTGCTGCGTGACTCATGTTTGTGCAGACAGCGTGCCAACACAGGTCACATGACCTCTTCGAGGTTCAACTCACACTTCGGAAGAGGAAACCTGTCATTTGTTTGCTTTTTAACACAGACTGTAGTAACTTTAATTAATTACTTTAGAAGTAATTTTCCAAACACTGGTGTAGAGTGTGGGTGTCCACTTGAGTGAACAAACTAAGCCCACTTTATACGACAATGTCAATTTGTCGCGTGACTCAGGAAGTCATTTTTGAAAAGGTAGATGCAAAGATTTGTCATTTGCTCGCGTCATTTTTTAAAGTATTTTTAATCCTTTTTAGGACATTGAAAACTTTGTAGCATGCTCAATCGTCATAAGACTTGAAACCATTAAAAAGTATTATAAAGCCTTAATATAGAAAAAAACTCATAAATGTGGTCAAAAAATATATATATTTCTTTTAATTTAAGAAATGTGCCAAAATGTGACAAAATTAAATAAATGTACTGAAAAGAAACCCCAAAAAAAGTAAATAATTAAATATGTGCTAATTATAATAAGTTGTCAAAAAAGAAAAAGAAAGAAAAATGTGCCAAAAATTGTACATAATTCAAATGTGTAATGTAGAAAACATGGAAAAGGAAGTGCCAAATAGCAAAAGTACTAAAATAGGTTCAAATTAATTAAATACTTAATTTGTGGCAACTATTTGTGTATACCAGGGGTCCCCTAACTATGGCCCACGGTATATAATAAACAAAACAAAAATAACATAATTTTTAATTTATTTGTATTTTTGTATTATTATTTTTTTAAATCTGTCCTTTCTAATCCATTTTCTACCGCTTGTTAATCCCGGTGTCTCCAAGCCGCTCAGGCAAATCATGTCAAATCATATATACTGTATATGTATATATATATATATATATATATATATATATATATATATATATATATATATATATATATTACAGCCCGGCCCCTGGCCAAATTGTTTTAACCCAATGAGGCCCCCGAGTCAAAAAGTTTGGGGACCCCTGGTATATACTGTATATCAGGGGTTCTTAACATTTTTGACCTCGGGTAACAACTTTTCCACTACAGAAGGGCCAAGGGCCCACTTAAATATTCACGCTGAATTATTAATCTTACTTGTTATTTGAATTGTATTTAATAGTTATATATAACAGTTTAACTGGGTAGACCTCGGCATGAAACATTGTGTTAATCACAAAGATTCATATCAAGGGTTAGGTCAGGCTGATTACAAAAATAAGTACAAATCAAATAAACTGCAAAGGAAGTGACTCATTAAAACTGATGAAACATAAATGTACAAACAACTGCACTGTGCTAAAACAAATTGATTATAACTAAATGTATAATAAATAATATGTTTCTTAACTGTAAAATGTAAGTGCAAATGAAAGTACAGCTTTAGCATTTTAGTTATATTTTTTTGCACTTAAGAAACTTCTCTATGACTTTAGCTCCAGACATTTTCTGTTTGATATTGTCATTACTGCTACAAGTGGTGGAAATGTGTATTACAACTGACTGAAATACAGATATTTTTTGGGGGAGTTAGGAAAACACTGCTGTAAATAAAACATGCCAAATAGAAACAAAAGTTCCCAATAAAATGATTTGCTAACAAATGTAAAAAATTTCCGCCAAATGGAACATTTTGGTAAAAAAAAACAACTCTAAATGTGTCAGAGAAAATGTGCGAAAAAATTACATCAAGTTAAAATAAAATGTGCCAAATACAAAACATGTAAATGATGAATGTATGATAAAGAAATAAAACAAAAATCATGCGCAGTTTATTTAATTTTTGAAAAACAAATGGGCCCAAAACATATACCGTATAGTTTAAAGTCAAAATGTTAAAACCACAAAATCAAACTGGCAAACTTATGTTACCATAAGTGGTTTATCTTTCTTTCTTTTTTTATCCTTTTTTTTTTTTCACTCTAGTGCCCTGTAGGCAGCCGTGTCAAGAAAGCAATAAGTTGCTTTTTAAGTTAAACACACACTTGCATGATCATTCACTCTTACAGTGGCAGATGTTCCCATTTAATGCAATTGAACGAGTCAAAGTAAAAACATAAATGTCTCTCTTTTTGCCCTGCATCAGCCTTATTAAATATGAATGCTCCATCTGTTGTGGGACAGGAATAGAAGATGTTTACTTCTTCTACGTTGAAGGGGGGGAAAGACCAAGGCGTGAAATTAGTCCCTTACAGAGAACAGCCCTGTTCTGATATGAGTGTGTTCACACGCACACACACACACACACACACACACACACACACACACACACACACACACACACACACACACACACTCTTGTATTTGTTACCTTCTTGAAACCTCCGAAAAATGCCTACCCCTTCAGGACCACCCTTTCTAGATATATAAAGATTTGTATTTACAACATTAATAATATATACATACTGTGCAAATATAAAAAACCTTGTTGTGAAAAATGAGTTGGAATTTCACAAGAAAAAGGTCACAATTCCACAAGAAAAACTTAGAATTTTGGCAGTATTATAATAAAAGTCGTAATATCTTCTCAAAGCAAGTCCAAATTTTACAAGAAAAACTAAATATTTGTGCAATGTTATGATAAAAGTTGGAATTTTACTCAATTACAGTCGCAATTGTACAAGAAAAGCTTAAAATGTTGGCAATTTTATGAATAGTCGTCATTTTACTCGACACAAGTCACAATTTTATAAGAAAACTTTAAAATGTTGGCAATATTATCATAATAATACGTATTTTTACTTGGCAAAATTATGACAAAAGTCATAATTTTACTCAAAAAGTGTCACTGTTTTACAAGAACAATGAAAACATTGGCAGTATTGTGATACAAGTCAGAATTCTATATGACAGATATCACCATTTTGCATTAAAAATTAATCTTTTTACATAAAAAAAACCTAATAATTTTCATAAAAAATTAATTTTATGAGAAAATATTGCAATATTACAGAAACAGAAAGAATATGAGAAATTGTTTCCAATTTATAAGAAAAAAGTCGGCACATTTTGAGAAAAAGACTGCTTTTAGTTATTTTTTTATTTTTTTTAATTGTTTGTTGGTAATTGGTTTTTAATCTTCATTATTTATTTCAAGTTATGACAGTATGTCTCTGTATACTTTTTTTTTTTTTAAATTAATTTTGGCCAATGAGGGTGCATTTCAATTTCTTACACACACTTGTTATTTCATATGTTGACCAGAGGGGGAGCACTTTTAAAACCGACACACAGCCACTTTGAAAAATCCCTCCTTTTTGGGACCACCCTAATTTTTATAGATTTCACCACCAGGGGGTGCTAATTAGACATTCTCTATTAGATGCAATTGTTTTCCATATCGGGACCATGATTTATGTCCTAAATTTTTCACCGGTCCTCATATGGAAGGTACTTTTCCTTGTTGATGTCTCAAGAAGGGTATAAATACAAGAACACACTCACACACACACACACACACAACATATTTGTGATTGTAAGACTACAATTAGGAAGCAGTAACTGCCGACAAATTATTTGGATTTGAATCATGGCAGCTTTTCATGAGCGGTGTAGCGCCTTCTTCTTCTTCTTTCAGCCAGCACTTTTTCTAACCTCACGACAGGAAATGTTTCCATGGCGATGCCAGCAGTGATCACATTTATAATTCCAGATTTTTACGACTATAAGGCGTACTTAAAATCCTTTCATTTACTCCAAAATCAACAGTGCGCCTTGTAACCCGGTGCGCCTAGTATGGATTAATTCTGGTTGTGACCTTGAAGCAATTTTATTTGGTACATAATGTTATGATAAGTGTGACCAGTAGATGGCAGTCACACATAAGAGATACATGTGGACTGCAGGTTGACAGCCTGTTCAAAAAATGACGCTAGCAAGAAGGCAATAATATTCCACAAAAGTAAGCAAGCTGTGATGATCCGTTGCCTACCTCAGTTCGATTTTCAGCACCCCTGGGTTTGTGTTTGGGTTACCATGGTTGCTGATTAGTTTCACCGGCCTCTGATTAGTGTTCGGGACGCTCACCTGCTCCTGGGCACTAATCAGAGAGCCACGCATTCCGGTTTTTCGCCACACACTGTCTGGCGGTCTTATTTGCTTCCATGCAACACGTAACTGAAGTTGATTACTTCTGGATTCCTGAGCTACGCTTAGCCATTTGTTTTATTGTTAGCTATTCCATTAGCTCCACGTGCTAGTGGCACGCTGTATTTTTTTGTATTTCGAACGATTTATGGACAATGAATAATTTTCTTACCTGCACACTACATCCGTAGTTCCATCTGCATCTTGGGAGAACGACCCACGCATAAACATGCAACCACATCGTAACACAAGCAACACCAAAACATTGATGTTTGATTGCGGATATAGAACATTACACACAGGGTTCAAAAATCTGTCAAAAATGTTTGAGTACGAATTTGGTAAGCTAGGAAGACGAACGCAAAGCATTACGGCTACCATAGTCAGACGTACTGTGCTTTCACATACAGGTATTATTATGGTGTGTGTATGAAACAGCACCTGTTAGGAGAGATTCTCTGGCGTTTTGTTTTGACCTATTATGAAAAACCAACTTTTCTTACCTATTGGTACATGCTGATGTGTATTTGGGATCTGCACAAGTCCCGATAATTTGCACCCATCTGATATTGTAGTCCGAGCCAGAGTCAATAAGCTCCTTTTTCTCTATCCTCTTTTTTTTCGGGGCATTCATTTTTTTGTTTTTTGTTTGTTTATCTCCTTCATTGATGTGCATTTTTGATCAATAGACAATTTATTTACTATTATTATTATTTACACACCTATGCTTGAGAAGGAACAAGATGAAGAAAATGTTATATTTCCTGCCCCCTTCAACATAATAAGTAGTTCATGGGTAGCCCAGATTCACAAGCATACAAACCAAACAAATACATTCAAATATAATGAAAACACACAAAAAACACAATAAAAAACAACAAGTGCAAAAACTTTATGAAGTACAAACCGGACAAAAAATAATATACACCTCACGGGATGATACAAAACAAATACAAAACCCGACAAAAAATAAGTAAAATAATAAATATAAAGCAAAATGTAAACACTTACGGCTGTCCGTATGATCTTATTGTTCTGTCTTCATATATTTTTTTCAATTGGAATATATTTCTACGATCTTTTATCTCATTGTAAAGAGAATTCCATAGTTGAACCCCCACCACTGATATACACATTTGTTTTAAAGTTGTCCTTGAATACTGATGTTTGAAATGACCTTTTCTTCTATGCTCTTCATTCTCAGAAGTGATGACAAACATTTTTTTTGTAAATTTTCTGGTAATGTTTTACTTTTAGCCTTAAACATAACACATAATGCCTGTAACCTTACTAGCTCCTGTAGTTTCAATAAACCAGAATTAATAAGTAGTATGTTAGTGGGTTCTAGATAATCTGCTTTATGAATAATCCTTATAGTTCTTTTCTGTAGTTGCTACAATGCCTTTATGTTACTCTTCTATGTGTTCCCCCACACTTCCACACAGTAGCTGATATATGGCAATATAAGTGCACAATACAATATACGCATTGCCCTATAATCCAACACATATTTTACCTTATTTAATATAAAAATACTCTTAGACATCTTTTTCCGTACATGTGCAATATGAGATTTCCATGTCAGACCGTCATCCAGAATCACTCCTATAAACTAAAATCTGGTCTCCTCATTCATCCTCCGCTGTTGCCATTTCTAATACAAAGTAGCGTACAGTTCTAACTTAATTATGTCAGTAAACTCGCTATGGAAGCGCTAAAAACTACAACAAAGATGACGGGGAGAAGACACAGTCGAAGTGGAGGCATGTGAATAAGACCACCCACAAAACGGTGCATCCTGAAGAGACTGTTATGATACGCTGCCCGGATCATAGTCTAAGTTTTTCGAGTCACTTGTGTTTTCTGTTAGGTTTGGACTCCTTTAGTTCCTGTTTATGCACCTCTGAGTTTGTTACCATGGCTACTTATTAGTTTCACCTGCCTCTTGTGTTCCGGACGCGCACCTGTTTGTAATTACTGACATTATTTAAGCCTGCCTTTGCCAGTCAGACTGTCTGGCTTCTTTATTTGCGTCACGCTACTGTTATGTTACTTTTGCTTGTCTCCTAGCCCCTGCTAGTGATCCCTAGTCTGTGCTAAGTAGTAGCCTTAGCTTCAGGTGCGATCTGCACCTTATTCCATCGGTTTGTTTTCTGTTTTGTACCTGTTTTGTGTTAATTTACTATTAAACCATGTCCTTACCTGCAAGTCCTGTCCGGATACGTCCATTTGCATCCGGGGAGAACAAACCCCGCATCACCATGCGACCCGGTCGTAACAGAGACGGTCAGAAAGCGGCTTGAATATGGTCTGTAAAACATAATCTATGCAACATTTTGACTAAAGAACCACCATTACATGTTATGTAGACCACAAGGAAGTGTTTTAAATGTAGACCCCTTTAATGCGCCTTATAACCCGGTGCGCCTTTTGTATGAAAATAGACCTGAATAGACCCGCTCATTGGCAGTGCGCTTTATAATCCGGTGCGCACTATGGTCCGGAAATACGGTAGTTAAAAAAAATATTTTTGTGGAATATTATTATCGCCTTCTAGTGCAAATTATTTGGTATAATATGGATTGTGTAGTAATATTTTTTCTAGTAAAATATGGTCCTTTTCTTTCCTAAAATTAAAACTCATCATCGAGTTCCATCTTCTCAAATGAAAGTTGGAATGTCTTTATTTTACAGTCCTGATAGCATTTATTATTCCATGTCATGATGTTATCAACCCATCTGGATCTCCGTTTCCCTTCCTTTTGAGACAGATTATGTCTGATTGTGTGCCCAAAGAAAAAAAATGTTCTCTCTCCATAATGTTGATTAAGAGTGTCCTCTTGCCATTGTTCGTACTTCTAAATCAATGTGTCTTTCTTTCCAAGACACTTCAAATATTCCACGTGTACACCACATCTCAAAGGATTCCAGTCTTTTTTGCCATTTAGTTATTGCGTGTAGACAGAAAGGGAGAATGGACACATATAATAAAGTAGATCTTATATAACACTTAAAGGGGAAGTGAACTGTTTTGGAATGTTGCTTATTATTCACAATCATTATGAGAGACAAGAACACATGTCTTTTTTTTTTTTTTAGGATTGTAAAGGTAAAAAAAAAAAAACGTTTGGAAAATTACCATTGTAGCCTTCAAAGTCTTCTAAAACAACTTCAAAACCCTCCATCAACATTTTATATACACACTGCAAGTATATATATATAATGTAGTAACAGAGGTGTTCATAGCAATATGTAATATGTGCAATATTTACTGTATTTTGGTCATTTTAATCATTACCAGAACTTATTTCCTCAGCGTATTTATTTCCAATTCCATAGCAACGCACTTCCGACTTCCAGCAACAAATGTGTGTTCCTACTTCCGGAAACAAATGCAAGTATGTTGTAATCATGGCAGACTCGATAACAGACAACGAAGATGACTATGTTTAGACAAATGAAAATTCACAAATGTATCTTTTTGAAGCTGAATATACGGAAGATGAACTGCTGGTTATAGAAGCGAGCATGAAGAGAGGGTGAAACGTTGGAGCAGACGGAAGCCGATAGTTTGAATGTGGAACTTGGAGCCAAGCTGTGCCGACATAAATGGAGCGCTTACCCAAATCAACAGGAAACGTCCCTGTACAGTCGGACCGAACGGACAATTGTTCTTCGAGTGAGTCACTACAGTATTGATCATTTCATTTTGTGTTTAAATATAGACTTTCTGTATTAAAATGTAGCATTTTTGTGATAAATTAAATAGTTTATGTTGTGAAATATAACCTATGTGTGGCGAAATATATTTTTTTTGTGGTTACATATTCACTTTCTGTAGTAACATGTAACATTTTTATGGTAAATGATATCATTTATGTCGTGAAATATAAACATTTTTGTAACAAAATATATAATATGTGAAGTGAAATATAACCTATTTGTGACAAAATATTACATATTGTGGTAAAATATACTCTGTGTAGTAAAATGTAACATTTGTGGGGTAAATTAATTTATTTTAAGTCGTGAAATATAAAACATTTCTGACAAAATATATGATTTATGAAGGAAAATATAACATGTCTGTGGCAAAATATAACATTTTGTAGTAAAATATATAATTTGTGTCGTTAAATAAATGGGTAAATAAATGGGTTGTACTTGTATAGCGCTTTTCTACCTTCAAGGTACTCAAAGCGCTTTGACAGTATTTCCACATTCACCCATTCACACACTGATGGCGGGAGCTGCCCTGCAAGGCGCTAACCAGCAGCCATCAGAGGCAAAGGGTGAAGTGTCTTGCCCAAGGACACAACGGACGTGACTAGGAAGGTAGAAGGTGGGAATTGAACCCCAGTAACCAGCAACACTCCGATTGCTGGCACAGCCACTCTACCAACTTCGCCACGCCGTATGACATTTTTATGTCAAAATATTAAATTCCTTGGTAAAATAAGTGGTAAATTGTGTAGTGAAATATAACATTTCTACGACAAAATATTTTGTGGTGAACTATATGATGTAGAGAAATAAAATATCATTGTAGAAAAATATTGCATTTTGTGGCAAAATATACAGTTTTTGGAGTAAACAAGTGAGCAAGTATACAATTTTTGTGGCAGAATATATTATGTAGAAAAATAGAATATTTTGAAAAAAATGTAGAATATAAATGGTAATTTATATGATATACGTTGTGAAATGTAAATTTGTTGTAGCAAAATATATTATTTATGAAGTGAAATATAACATGTTTGTGGTCAAATATTACCTTTCATAGTAAAATATATATTTTCTGTAGAACATTTTATCGTTTTTGTGGTAGAATCATTGATGTAGTAACATTTTACTTTTTTTTGTGTAAAAGTGTTCCCTTTTACATCATGCATGTAGAGATATACAACAGTTTTATGGCAAACTGTTACATTTTGGGTATAATACACACTTTTTCTAGTAAAATGTTTTTTTTTAAACGTGGGGTTATACTGTAAAATAGCACGTGTGGTAACTTTTTACAAATTATGTGGCATTATTTTTTAAACAACTATTTGTGGCAAAATGTAGTTTTTCAATAACATTTATTTTTACAAAGTAAAACATTTTGTGGTTAGACTGATTTTTTGAGTTTTGTCTTGTTAAGCTATCACTTTAACAATTTAGCACCAAGCTGTGCTGTATAATGTTGTACAGTTTAGCACTTTATGTCGAAACACAGCGTTTTGTTTCCCAATCTAACATTTATGCTGTACAATATTACATTTTTGTGACTCAAGATGACATTTTTGTGGTAAATGAATAGAATAGGAAGTACTTTATTGATCCTTGGGGGAAATTCAGCGCCACAGTTCGCTCACAATAAACAATAAACACTTATGTATTTTTTACATGTGAATAATATAAATACAGTCTATTATACAGCATTATTCACATGTGAATAATATAAATACACTCTATTATACAGCATTATTCACTTGTGAATAATATATATAAACGATAATTTGTTTGGGTAAAATCTTACACTTTTGCATGGAAATAAAACATGTTATGGTCAAATAAAGCATATTAATTTGAACACAATATAGTGCTTTCCGTATCATAGTTTTCCCAAACAGTTAACCCTTTAATTCCTCAAAGTTGCATTTAAAGACACGACTGTTGAAAAGGAAGAAGTCAGTTAATTTTACAAATAATAATAATAATAGTACACCTGTCACTCTAGTGTGTTGATGTCGCTTCAGCAGCTCGGTTGTATCCGTCACACAACTTCAGACGACAGCTATTTGTAATTTTTATTTTCAATTTGTCTTATCGTGTCAGCTTTAAAAATATATATATATTTGCTGAAAATTTTAATTGTAACATAAGTTGTTTTTATTTAAATAAATGTATTTGCACCACTCAAGTAGAGTGTCAAATAAAACTAAGAATAATCAGAATGTTGTCACCTCAGTGCGCATTAATGTGTGCGCTGCGCTGAGCGAATCTCCGGCTGCAATCAATCACCAGTAATCAACGCATCTGTAGCTGATTAGAAGACCTGCCTTCTTAAACCAGCACAACCTGCTATCCGGGGCCAGAACATAGCTACCTGTCCTGTACAGTAAGCCGACACGTCATGCTCTATGCGCACTCTCATGCTCTGTGTGTTTTCTCCCCCGTCGTGTTTATCTTCTCGTATCCTCCTTGTCGTTCCAACAGCAGACCTCCGTTCCCGCGTCCCGAGCTGTGTGTCTCGTCTTCCCGCTTCCCTGGCTGCCTCTTGGATCTCGACCTACCGCCTGGACACGAACATCCGACGCCTCGCTATAGCCCCCGACCTTCTGCCTGCTCACGGACCTCCGGCCCAGCTTTCCCCTCTTGGACTTCCGCCTCACGCTCACCACTCCCGGTAACACACAACAATTAATGCACATACATAATCGCACACATACACACCCTTTTGGCTTAGTCACACTCCATTCCCTTGTTTATTAATATTATTATTTATTATCTATACATATATAGTATATATCTAAATAAATAGAGCTTTAACGACGCCCCTCCTGTTAGTGCCGTCTCCTTCCTCCTGTACACGTAACAAATGTATTATTAATTGTATTGTTTATTTCATTGCTATTGGCAACAAGCGGTAGAAATGGAATGTTGTTGTTTATTTTCTAAGGGTTCAGTGCCACACCAGATCATTTGTTTTATTGTTTTTAATTATATTTGTTCAAAATTGTTTACACTTTTTCAGATTTTTAAATAGTCTTATAATGTAAAATTGTTACCATTAGTTTATGGAACAATCATGATCTACTCCTGTGAATTCTGCCTAGCAACAAGTGGCCATAGCTACAGTACAGTAGTTTTTTCACTCCAATTCATTACAGTTTTGTAGTATTTATTTTAAAAAATATATTCGTCGAGGGCAACAGTTCTAAATCTTTTTTTTTTCTTTTTTTTTTTTACACCAAGTACCATCTGAAAAATATGTTTTTGATACATTGATGGCTGCTTATTTAGAATATGGTATTTTGTCCTGTGGCCTCTCAGGGGATATAAAACAATCTGTCCACTAGATGGAGCTCGCGTTCCACATGCAGTATTTTTCATTGAGGGGCTGCCTTGACATCACATACAGTATGCCTTTTCTTTTTTGTCTCGTACAATATTGCATTTTAGCATTAAATATACCATTTTTATAATATTATATGGCATTTCTGTCATACAATATAATATTTAGTGTACAGATACAGCCCATTTTTTGGTAATATATGGCAACTATGAGCTACAAAACTGGAGTATTTTTTAAATGTATTTTCAATTATCCAAGTTTGTGCCAAAATATATATTTTTTTTATGTTATAATTTTTGTGGTGTTATTTTGCGTCAAAGTATACACATTTAAGTAAATTATTTGTTTGTGGAAACAAATTATGGCAAAACAGTACTTTTGAGGTACAGTTATTTGTGTATGTAACATGAGTAACAATGGATTGGAGTGACATATAGACATATTTATTTTTTTGTTTATATATATTTATAAGTATATTCCATGTACACAACCCAAAACCAATAAATTTGGCACGTTGTGTAAATGGTAAATAAAAACAGAATACAATGATTTGCAAATCCTTTTCCACCTATATTCAAATGAATAGACTGCAAAGACAAGATATTTAACAAATATTAGCTCATTTGGAATTTGATGTCTGCAACCTGTTTCAAAAAATCTGGCACAAGTGGCAAAAAAGACTGAGAAAGTTGAGGAATGCTCATCAAACACTTATTTGGAAGATCCCACAGGTGAATAGGCTAATTGGGAACAAGTGGGGGCCATGATTGGGTATAAAAGCAGCTTCACAAACAAGGATGGGGCGAGGGTCACCACTTTGGGAACAAATTGTCGATCAGTTTAAGAACAACATTATTGCAAAAAAATTCGGGATTTCACCATTTGTGGTCCTTAATATCATCAAAGGGTTCAGAGAATTTGGAGAAATCACTGCACGTAACATTAAATGCCCGAGACCTTCGATCCCTCAGGCGGTACTGCATCAAAAAGCGACATAAGTGTGTAAAGGATATCACCACATAGGCTCAGGAACACTTCAGAAAACTACTGTCAGTAACTACAGTTTGTCGCTACATCTGTAAGTGCAGGTTAAAACTCTACTATGCAAAGCGAAAGCCATTTATCAACAACACCCAGAAACGCCGCCGACTTCGCTGGGCCCGAGCTCATCTAAGATGGACTGATGCGAAGTGTAAAAGTGTTCTGTGGTCTGACGAGTCCACATTTCAAATTGTTTTTGGAAAATGTGGACGTCGTGTCCTCTGGAACAAAGAGGAAAAGAACCATCCGGATTGTTTAGGCGCAAAGTTCAAAAGCCAGCATCTGTGATGGTATGGGGGTGTATTAGTGCCCAAGGCATGGGTAACTTACACATCTGTGAAGGCACCATTAATGCTGAAAGGTACACACAGGTCTTGGAGCAACATATGTTGCCATCCAAGCAACGTTTTCATGGACGCCCCTGCTTATTTCAGTAAGACGATGCCAAAGCTTAAAAAATTGGTCTCTTCAGTTCCCAAACGTTTACTGAGTGTTGTTAAAAGGAATCTATTCTGAAGAATAGATTATTATTATTTTTATTTTTTTATTTTTTACCCATGGAGACACGAGCAGCTGCTGGATGAAAGTGAGGAGTAACAAATATAAACAACAATATACAAAAAGTCTGTTCTACTGATCTTATATAGTCAGCCTATTTTCCTAGGACATCAGTGGAGCTGTTAGCGTCCAACTAAAAGGTAAAGAAGTGTATTCCTTAGTGCTTGGAGTCCATTCCGAGTGGAGTGACGCCATGTTGTAATGGACTGATCCCACTAAACTGCTTCCACTCTGTCCCTGTAGACACACTTGTTGTTATCGGCTGTAGTTGCTTAGTGATAAGACTGCCAAGAGCGGACATTTTTACACTGAAGGATGAAGGAAGAAGAGCATGTCATCCACTTCTCATGTTATCACAAATCATTTACTAGCACTCATGGCTGCGCTGCATTGGTCTTTCTTTGACAATGACCTCCCTGTTTCGGTTTTATTTTTGTTCGTTGTCTTTCCCTGTATTGGTCTGTCTCTCCTAGGGCCTTCCCTGCACTGGTCTATGTTTCTTAGTGTCTTCTCTTTATTGGTATTTTTTTCTGATGTCTTCAATGTCGTTGTCTGTCTTTCTTAGTGTCTTACCTGTATAGGTCAGTCTTTGCTCATGTATTCCCTGTATTGTTTTGTCTTTCTTAGTGTCTTTCCTGTATTGTTTTGTCTTTCTTAGTGTCTTTCCTCTATTGTTATGTCTTTAAGTGTCTTTCCTGTATTGTTTTGTCTTTCTAAGTGTCTTTACTGTATTTTGTCTTTCTTAGTGTCTCTCCTGTATTGTTTTGTCTTTCTTTGTGGCTTTCCTGTATTGGTCTACCCTTGCTAGTGTCTCTCCTGTATTGTTTTGTCTTTCTTAGTGTCTTTCCGGCATTGTTTTGTCTTTCTTTGTGTCTTTCCTGTATTGGTCTATCCTTGCTAGTGTCTCTCCTGTATTGTTTTGTCTTTCTTAGGGTCTTTCCTGTTTTGGTCTATCTTTGCTAGTGTATTTCCTGTATTGTTTTGTCTTTCTAAGTGTCTTTGCTGTATTGGTCTATCTTTGCTACTGTCTCTCCTGTATTGTTTTGTCTTTCTTAGTGTCTCTCCTGTATTGTTTTGTCTTTCTTTGTGGCTTTCCTGTATTGGTCTACCCTTGCTAGTGTCTCTCCTGTATTGTTTTGTCTTTCTTAGTGTCTTTCCGGCATTGTTTTGTCTTTCTTTGTGTCTTTCCTGTATTGGTCTATCCTTGCTAGTGTCTCTCCTGTATTGTTTTGTCTTTCTTAGTGTCTTTCCGGCATTGTTTTGTCTTTCTTTGTGTCTTTCCTGTATTGGTCTATCCTTGCTAGTGTCTCTCCTGTATTGTTTTGTCTTTCTTAGGGTCTTTCTTGTTTTGGTCTATCTTTGCTAGTGTATTTCCTGTATTGTTTTGTATTTCTAAGTGTCTTTGCTGTATTGGTCTATCTTTGCTACTGTGTCTCCTGTATTGTTTTGTCTTTCTTTGTGTCTTTCCTGTAAGGTTTTGTCTTTCTTTGTGTCTTTCCTGTATTGTTTTGTCTTTCTTAGTGTCTTTTCTGTATTGTTTTGTCTTTCTTGGTGTCTTTCCTGTTTTGGTCTATCTTTGTTAGTGTCTTTCCTGTAAGGTTTTGTCTTTCTTAGTGTCTTTCCTGTATTGTTTCGTCTTTCTAAGTGTCTCTCCTGTTTTGTTTTGTCTTTCTTAGTGTCTTTCCTGTATTGTTTCGTCTTTCTAAGTGTCTCTCCTGTTTTGTTTTGTCTTTCTTAGTGTCTTTCCTGTTTTGGTCTATCTTTGCTAGTGTCTTTCCTGTATTGTTTTGTATTTCTAAGTGTCTTTCCTGTATTGTTTTGTCTTTTTTAATGTCTTTCCTGTCTTGGTCTATCTTTTCTAGTGTCTTTCCTGTAATATTTTGTCTTTCTAAGTATATTTCCTGTATTGTTTTGTCTGTCTTAGTGTCTTTCCTGTATTCGTCTATCTTTGCTACTGTCTTTCCTGTATTGTCTTGTCTTTCTAAGTGTATTTCCTGTATTGTTTTGTCTTTCCTGTATTGGTCTGTCTTTGCTAGTGACTTCTCAGTATTTTTTGACTTCCCTAGTATCTTCCTTGTGTTGGTTTGTCTTTCCTAGTATCTTCTCCATATTGATATATTGATTTGGTATGGTATGGTCTTTATTGTCGATGCACAAGTACAACAAAACGTTGTTTTCAGCACAAACCCGTTCAGTATTAGACAAACAAACAGTGTACAGGGTTACAGAACAAGAACGCTGATGGGTCGCCACAAGGCGCCCCGTAAAAGATGGGAAAAAGGTCAACGCTGGGGGAGGATGGGTAAAAAAAATACAATCTAGACTGGGCTCCTAACGGGGCCCCGTCTGGAGTGGGGAAAAAAACTCCATAGCAAAGCACATATCCATATTACAACGTACAACTTGAGACTTGCAACAGAGGGGAGGGAATGGGGGCTACGGTGGCAGGCTGCAGCTCCTGAGACTTTGCCCAGCACTCCATCACCTCTAAAGGATTCAAGCATCAAGGGCGTTGGATGGGGGGTGGGGTATGTGTGTGGCATATATTTCCCGTGGATGCATGTGTGTGTGTGTAAGCCTGCAACGTGTCTCTGTTCCGCGCCCTTGATGTTCTTGCAGCCGCGAGTCAGTCCAAAGTCAACAACAACAGATGTGTGTCCATGAGAGACAAGAAGGGAGTTTGTTGTGTCTTCGCCGCACTGTCCTTCGGGAGAGTCTCGAAGCCAGGGCAACAATCCAAGTTAGAATGTTTTGTATGCGATTGTCAATTACTGGTCCTCAAATTCATCCTGCAGGGCAGACAGTCCGATGTTATCCATATCACAAAGTGTCCACAGTTATGCCCGCATCCTCCAATCATTTATGGAAGCTTTGGGGTACTTTGAAGACTGCCAGCAACTTCCAATTTGTCGACAAGCCAGAGCAACGCTTACTCCAATCAGCAGATGTCCTGTTGTCATAATTCTGAATAGGTGGATATCTTCACGTCCTCGACTGAAAGGGTCGCCAGGTACGCGGTACTCCTTCTTCTCCCAAGAGTCCGTCGTGTGTCCAGTTAATTAGTCCCATTGTTTAGATTTGGAGAGACAAGACAAAGAAGCAAGCAGGAGAGATAAGGGAGAGGAAAGGGGAGCGTCCGCCCTCAATGAGTGCCAGTGGGAAAAGGCCTACCTGTATTGGTCTGTCTTTGGAGTGTCTTCTCTATATTGTTTTACTTTCCTAGTATCTTCCCTGTATTGGTCTGTCTTTGGAGTGTCTTCTCTATATTGTTTTACTTTCCTAGTATCTTCCCTGTGTTGGTCTGTCTTTCCTAGTGTCTTCCCCATATTCATGTGTCTTACATATATTGCTCGGTCTTTTCTAGTGTATTTCCTGTATTGGTCTGACTTTGCCACTGTATTTTCTGCATTGGTCTGTCTTTGTGGGTGTCTTTCCTGTGTTGGTCTGACTTTTCCACTGCATTTCCTATATTGGTCTGTCTTTTTAATGGTCTTCTCTGTATTGTTCTGTGTTTCTTAGTTTTTCCTTGTATTGGTCTGTTTTTCTCATGTTTTTGCTGTATTGGCCTGTCTTTCCCTACAGTATGCAAACCTTGTATCTTTTTTACTTCTCTAATATCTTCCCTGTGTTGGTCTGTCTTTCCTAGTGTCTTCCCCATGTTGATGTGTCTTACCTATATTGCTCGGTCTTTTCTAGTGTCTTTCCTGTATTGGTCTGACTTTGCCACTGTATTTTCTGCATTGATCTGTCTTTGTGGGTGTCTTTCCTGTGTTGGTCTGACTTTTCCACTGCATTGTTCTGCATTGGTCTGTCTTCATGAGTGTCTTTCCTGTGTTGGTCTGACTTTGCCACTGTAATTTCTGTATTGGTCTGTCTTTCTAATGGTCTTTTCTGTATGGTTCTGTCTTTCTTAGTTTTTCCTTGTATTGGTCTGTTTTTCCCCAATGTTTTTGCTGTATTGGCCTGTCTTTCCCTACAGTATGCCAACCTTGTATCTTTTTTACTTCCCTAGTATCTTCCCTGTGTTGGTCTGTCTTTCCCTACAGTATGCCAACAATGTATTATTTTACTTCCCTAGTATCTCCCCTGTTTTGGCCTGTCTTTCCCACATTGATGCGTCTTACCTATATCGCTCGGTCTTTTCTAGTGTCTTTTATGTATTGGTCTGACTTTGCCACTGTATTTTCTGCATTGGTCTGTCTGTGCAAGTGTCTTTCCGGTATTGGCCTGACTTTGCCACTGTAATTTCTGTATTGGTCTGTCTTTCTAATGGTCTTCTCTGTATGGTTCTGTCTTTTTTAGTTTTTCCTTGTATTGGTCTGTTTTTCCCCAATGTTTTCGCTGTATTGGCCGGTCTTTCCCTACAGTATGCCTACCTTGTATCTTTTTTACTTCCCTAGTATCTTCCCTGTGTTGGTCTGTCTTTCCTTGTGTCTTCCCCATGTTGATGTGTCTTACCTACATTGCTCGGTCTTTTCTAGCGTCTTTCCTGTATTGGTCTGACTTTGCTACTGTATTTTCTGCATTGATCTGTCTTTGTGGGTGTCTTTCCTGTGTTGGTCTGACTTTTCCACTGCATTTCCTATATTGGTCTGTCTTTCTAATGGTCTTCTCTGTATTGTTCTGTGTTTCTTAGTTTTTCCTTGTATTGGTCTGTTTTTTTCCCAATGTTTTCCCTGTATTGGCCTGTCTATCCCTACAGTATGCCTACCTTGAATTGGTACCCTCCACCCCACTACTGTATTCCCTGTACTTGTCCTTCTTCCCCAATGCCATCCCTGTATCGGTCCCTTTTTCCCGGTGTCTTCTTTGTATTGGTTGCTTCCCTTCATTGTTTTCTCTCTATTTTTCTATATATTCCTGTCTCAGTTTTTCCATCCTTATGTCATTGCCGGACATCTTCATTGTATTGGTCTTCCATTTCCTATGTTTTCCCTTGGTCTTTTTTCCTTTCCTCATATCATCCTTGCATTGGTCTTTCTAATCGTTTTGTCCAGTCCCATAAAAACCACCATGTCACAGCATCGTTCCCTCCCTTTCTTCCCCCCCCCTTCACAAGTGGTGTGTTCTTTTTTCTCCACGTCTCCAATAACAACCACTACTGTATGTGAGATGTCTTCCTTTCCTCTAGCCTTCAGGTCGCCATGGCAACATCATCAGATGAGGAAACCAAATTAAAAAACTTCCAGATACCTAAGCAGCTCCAGCCGTTGGGGAGATTGTGTCTATTTGCCCGGCCAGCCTGCAAGAAGACACGTCCAGGAGGATGTCCAATCAAACACAGCCAACAGCAAACAGAGACAGTTTGATGGTGTTGACTTTTGTCTTTAGTCTACATCTGCACATTTGAGTCGCTCAATACTTCCACACGTGGCTTTGATGCTGCATGAAGTGTTGGCGTTTGTTTGCGTTTCACTTTCTGATGGATGCCTGCTTTCTATTCACGCAGAGACGTCTTCATCAGCCGTGGTTTGGATGCTCCTCTTCCCGTATTCACCGGCCGCAATATCCCTGTGAGCCCATCAACTGCCGCCAGCGTTTGTCTATGTCTTGTCTTTGTGTGTGGTTATGTGTGTGTGTGTGTGTGTGGGTGTGTGGGTGTGTCCCACAGCTGCTGCAGCTCTGATGCATGTCGCTAATTAGCTGACAAACAGTGTACAGTACAAACCATGGCGAAGTATTCACACCCATAGGTGGATTAATGACCGGGCCTACCGGGCCCAGGCCCAGGGGGCCAGAGGCCCCAAGGGGCCAGGCCAACTTGGCCCCGCGGCCGCGACCCAAGCAAAACTACTTTTGCAAAAATAATAATCTTAAGCCCCAAGGGGCCAGGCCAACTTGGCCCCGCGGCCATGATCCATAGAGGGTAAGAGGCCCCAAGGGGCCAGGTCAACTTGGCCCCGCGGCCGCGACCCACAGAGGGCCAGAGGCCCCAAGGGGCCAGGCCAACATGGCCCCGCGGCCATGATCCATAGACGGTCAGAGGCCCCAAGGGGCCAGGCCAACTTGGCCCCGCGGCCACGATCCATAGAGGGTCAGAGGCCCCAGGGGGCCAGGTCAACTTGGCCCCGCGGCCACGATCCATAGACGGTCAGAGGCCCCAAGGGGCCAGGCCAACTTGGCCCCGCGGCCACGACCCACAGAAGGCCAGAGGCCCCAAAGGGCCAGGCCAACTTGGCCCCGCGGCCGCGAGCCACAGAAGGCCAGAGGCCCCAAGGGGCCAGGTCAACTTGGCCCCGCGGCCACGATCCATAGAGGGTAAGAGGCCCCAAGGGGCCAGGTCAACTTGGCCCCGCGGCCGCGACCCACAGAGGGCCTGAGGTCCTAAGGGGTCAGGCCAACTTGGCCCCGCGGCCATGATCCATAGAGGGCCAGAGGCCCCGAGGGGTCAGGCCAACTTGGCCCCGATCCATAGAGGGTCAGAGGCCCCAAGGGGCCAGGCCAACTTGGCCCCGCGGCCACGACCCACAGAGGCCCCAAGGGGCCAGGCAAAATTGGCCCCGCGGCCATGATCCACAGAGGGCCAGAGGCTCTCAATCATTATTATCAAAGCTAATTCTCAAATTGGATGGATCACACAACCTCACTCACATATTCTTTATCAATTATTAAAGGTTGTTTCTGAATTTTGCCATTTGGTACTTTGCACTCTTCTTGGTCACTCCAAGGCATTTGTCCCTGCCTTCAGCTAGTCACTTGGCTCTTTTGGAATATATTTCACTGTAATTGGCTCTCTCTCTCTCTTTCTCCTCAGTACAAATCAGCCTGTTCCCTTGCCATTCATCACTGACCACTCTGCTCTCCTGTCTGTCAGACATTATTGCTGCTTGCAGATAGCTTGGGGTCCTTAGAGAAAATATCAGAAGAGAAAAGTACACAATTATCTTAATTATCTTTTTTATTCAGTCAGTCCTTCAGTGAGTCCCAGTGTGTTGGCGATTAAGCAACGTTGGCATTCAATTAGCGACTTTTGGCCATACATGGCTGGCGACTCAAAAAACTAGAAAAAAAGTACAAAAAGTTGTACAATTAATATCTTTATTATCCTTAATTCCCCTGAATCCTAGAGTGTGTTGCAATTAAGCAACTTTGCTGCTAGGTTTAGCGACTCTTGTTTTGGGCATACCTGGCTAGCGACTACAAACATTATTCAGCAACTTTTTGGCTGTTAAGATTAACGTTAATAAATTAAATCCTAATACAATTTATTGTGTTGGTCTCGCCATCTTGCTATTAGGTACTTTGAATTCTTGTTGGTCTCTGCTAAGGTATCTGGCTGTTGTCTTTGCCTTCAGTTAGTCACTTGGCTCTGGAATATATTTAACTGTACTTGGCTCTCTCTTTCTCCTCAGTACAAATCAGTCTGTTCCCTTGCCATTTAGACATTTTCTTGATTGGATCATCACTGACCACTCTGCTCTCCTGCTGTCTATCAGACATTGTTGCTCCCATCATAGCTAGCAAGCTGCCTTGGTGTCCTTTGTTAAAATATTTAGATAGAAGACTAAAGTGCACAAAGGTGTACAATTATTATCTTTTCAAAATATTTGTTTCACTGTCAGTGTGATTGACCGACTTTGCCGCTAGATTTCGCGTCTTTTGGCCATACCTGGCTAGCGACTGAAAACATCATTTAGCAACTTTTTGGTTGTGAAGATAAGAGGTAAAAGCAGATCTGCCTGTTGGTCTTTCCACATTTTGCCATTTGGTACTTTGCACTCTTGTTGGTCACTCCAAGGCATTTGTCCCTGCCTTCAGCTAGTCACTTGGCTCTTTTGGAATATATTTCACTGTAATTGGCTCTCTCTCTCTTTCTCCTCAGTACAAATCAGTCTGTTCCCTTGCCATTTAGACATTTTCTTGATTCGATCATCACTGACCACTCTGCTCTCCTGCTGTCTATCAGACGAATCAGTTGATTCTCTGCTCTCAATTGTCTATGCTAGTAAGCTGTTATTCTCTGCTTTGGAGTGTTGATGCTGGGTTGCTAGTTTTCTAAATCACCTCACACACTTGAAGGAAGCAGCACCGATCATAAACACACAAACAAACTCACACACACACACACACACACACACACACACACACACACACACACACACACACACACACACACACACACACATAGTTGGTTTATCTGTTGTGATAGGCAAAGAGCCAATGTGCAAAGAAAGAAGGGAAATATGGATCATAAACGTTTAAGTGGAGGAGCTAGAAAAAAAATTCAGCAAGAAAAGAAAAAAAAGGAATCAGTTTTACTTGAGAGTGTTCCAAATATCTCCAGCTTCTTCAGTACAAAGACATCTGCTGAAAGCAATTCTATAAATGCTACTGCAAATTCAGCTAAGGTTAGCAATGCACCTGAGCTAGCATGTAGCTCCCAAGATCCTGAGACCACTACAAGTGTAGACACTGAACCAAATGCTTCTGATGCTTATGATTCAACCAATTCAGCAGTAGCCAGTTGCTCGGATGAATGTGAGGTCACTGCACCTCTGGACAGCATAGAAAATGAGCTGAATCTTTCTTCAACACCATCTACAGTGACAACTCTACCTAGTGATCCCGCTAAATGGGCTGAGACCCTCACTGAGTCAATGAAGGAAGTTCTTATTCAAAGAGGTGCAAAATCATTTCACAACCGTCACAGCCATTATCCAGCTTCTGTGAGGAACAGTGGGCTAGGAGGCAAAACCCGATGCCTAAACAATGAACATTTTACTTCACACTTGCCCAATGGACAACGAGTACAAAGAGAGTGGCTGATGTACTCTCCCTCTACTGGTAATGTTTACTGCTTTGCATGCAAACTGTTTTCCCCAAAAACGCATTCTTTTGTGACAGGCTATTGTGATTGGAAACACTCAGAAAGATTTGGTGAACATGAGCGAAGTGCTGAGCACATAGCCTGCATGCAAGCAGTCTTGAACCGCACCAAAGGTGCCACAGTTGATGCAGACCTGTTCAAACAGTTTCAGGCAGAGAGCAGCTATTGGAGGCAGGTGTTACAAAGAGTTGTTGCAGTCATTAAATTCCTTGCAGAAAGGGGCCTTGCATTTAGGGGTAAAAATGAATCGTTAGGGTCTCCTCTCAATGGGAACTACCTTGGTATTCTGGAGGTCCTGGCTGAATTTGATCCCTTTCTAAAGGATCACATCAGAAAGTTTGGGCAGATGGGTCGAGGTAATACCTCATATCTGTCCTCCACCATTTGTGAGGAATTCATTGAATTGATGGGTGCAAAAACCAAACAGGCTATAGCAGATGAACTGCAAGCAAGCAAATACTACTCTATCATTGTGGATTCAACCCCAGATTTATCTCATGTGGACCAATTGACATTCATATTCCGTTTTGTTAGCAAAGAGGGCAGTGTTGTTGAACGCTTTGTGGGTTTTGAGCCCATTACTAGCCATACAGGTGAAAGTTTGGCTAACTGTGTCATGTCTGTGTTGGAAAATCTAGGGTTAGAGCTGTCAAATTGCAGGGGGCAGGCTTATGATAATGCCAGCAACATGTCAGGGAGGTATAATGGGTTGCAGGCTCACTTAAAGAAAAGCAACCCATTAATACACTATATTCCATGTGCAGCTCACTCTTTGAATTTGGTGGGAGTCAACAGCATTGACAGATGTGGAAATGAAGTCTCTAAGTATTTTGACTTGATTCAGTCTATTTACAACTTCACAACTGCATCCACACACCGATGGGACAGGGTATTTGGCAATTCCAACATAGATCTCACACTTAAAGCTTTATCCAACACGCGTTGGAGTTGCCGTGCAGAATCTACCAAAGCACTGTGGCAGAACTACAGTAAAATAAAAGCAGCACTACAGGTTATTTCCACTGATGACACAGAGAAACGAGACACACGAACTGAAGCTGACAGTCTAGTGCGGAAGCTGGATTCACTTGAGATGGCCTTCATGGCAGGCTTTTGGGACACTGTTCTGTCCAGATTTCAGGCCACAAGTCTGCAACTTCAAAAAGCAGACATGGACCTTGGTACAGCAGTTAGATTGCTGGAATCTCTGCGCACCTTTGTTCTCTCCCAAAGAGATCTATTTGATCATTTTGAGCAGAAAGCCTTAAACATGTTGGGTGGCACCCCATCTTACAGGGCTGAACGGACGAGGAAACGTAAAAAGTTTGCTGATGAATCAGCATCCCCAGATGTTGTGCTTGAGGGAAGGCAACTGTTTCAAATAGAGACATTTATTGCCTCTATTGATCAACTGAGTTCAAGCCTTAATCACCGTCTGGAGGCCTACAAACATCTGAACAATTTGTTCAGTGTCCTTTTCTCTTTGGATACAGAGTCCAATGCTTCAGTCCTTCACAAGGCCAAGATTCTCACTGAATCATACCCATCTGACCTCAATGAAAGTCTTGGACAGGAGCTTATACAGTTCAAATCTTTTATACAGCTCAACAACACTGATGAGGAGAGGACCCCTTCAGGACTGCTCAAAACAATAATACATTTTGGACTACAGCCTACGTTTCCTAATACATACATTGCGCTACAGATTTTTCTCACTCTACCGGTCAGTAACTGTGAGGGAGAACGCTCATTCTCTCTTTTGTCAAGAGTAAAAAATGAGCTGCGCACAAGAATGACTCAGAAAAGATTAAATGCGTTATCTCTAATGGCAATTGAGAGTGAGCTGACAAGAGAGTTGGACTTCAATGATGTGGTGGATGATTTTGCAAAATTGAAAGCACGAAAGAAACCCCTTGCTTAAAGGTGCACTGTGTAAGATTTTTAGGTTATTTCCAGAATTCACCCATTCACTAATGTTAGGCTACCTGTTTTCATGAATACTTACCACCACCATAAAATTCTAAGTATCCATTATGACTTGGAGAATTGCACTTTTGCCATTTCTGGGAAGTGTCACCTGGATTGTGAAGATAGGATTGACTTTAGGCAGAAGCTTGGTGCTTTCTCTGGCAAACTGAACCTCAAGCTTCATTCTCTGCAGCTTTGCATTCTTGTGCAGACTTTCATCCACAAGGAACTTTTCAACTTCCCCACTATCGTGAAGGGGCCATCAAAAGATTTCAGTGTGTCCAGCATGTCTAGTCTCTTACTCTCCTTTCTTTGAGCCATCTCTTGTTTCTCATCTGCCCTACTCTCGAATTTTGCCTTCATGAATTTACTCCAGTTGAGTTCAACCTCCCTTTTTGCTTGTGCTGCTGCCTTGAAACCTCTGAAGCTCCTGGCTCTTCTGTAAAATTATTGACCTATTGACTGCGTTCAGTGTGCCCAACTTCTTCAGTTTGTAGTCCACCTTGCCACATTGTCTCTCCATCCCAATGTTGTGCACAGGGGTGCCATCAATGTTACTAGCCTGTTCACTGACAGGGTCCATTGGGAAGGTCTCCTCATCCATCCTCTGCCTGGCCAGGACAGTCTTCAGATGGGGCAGCATGAGATCTGTCAGCTGCTTCACTTCATCCAAGTATTCGGCAGCCACGTCTGACACTGAGTTCAGGACATGTCCAGTGCCTGTCCAGCCACTATAGCATTCTTGGAAATGGGCTATCTTGACCTGCATGCAGCCCTTGTACCATGAACTGGCCTACACCTTTCTTTGTGGTGCTCTCCGATGCATGTTATCATTTTACCTTTCTCCTTCTCCTCAAGCTTAACCACAAATAGATACAGACTTTGAGCCTCAATTTGCTGCACAGCTGCCGTTATGCCAATGTGTTTTCCTAAGATATTATTTTATTTTTAATGATAGAAGGGAGGAAAAGGGGGCAAAAATCATGTCCGATTTAGTTTTTTGGGTGGGTTGGGGGGTTTATTTCATGATAGCTACCAACTTCCAATACATAATATCTCTCAAATGACCCAATGCACCATCACTGAAGTGGGCGTAATCATTTTCAAAAATGTTTATTTTTAGGCCATTTATCCCCTCCCCCTGTGTCTGTGTGAAACCTGTGCTTGTCAGTGTCTGTGTGGTATACCTAATAGTGTGTGTGCAGTATGTGCACTCTTCTGTACAGTACAGTGTGCATGTCTGTTCACAGTATACAGTATTTCTTGCATAGTGCGTGCGTGTGTGTGCGCCCACACGCGCGGGGGGTTGAGGGGCCAAGACCATGTCAGGCCCAGGGGGCCAAAATTTCTTAATCCGCCCCTGTTCACACCACTCATGTTTGCACACACCAAATACTTGTCTTATTAATGATATATCTGCATACCTGCTTTTGAACACACCCACTATGAAATTCCCCGTGTTGGTCTTTCTTTCTCAGTCTAGCTCCTAGGGTTGTACGGTATACCGGTATTAGTATAGTACCGCCATACTAATGAATCATTTTTGGGACTATATGGTCTCTGAAACGTACCGGTCCCGCACCCCGCCGCGCCCGTGACATTGCTGGTTTTACGAGCAGACGAGCATGTTCGGCAGCGCACAATCACGGAGTACTTACAAGCAGACACAGTGTGTAGACAGAAAAGGGAGAACGGACGCATTTTGGCTTAAAAACTAAAGATAAAGGTGAAGTTATAACACTGAAACGCCCTCAGGAAGAGGTGCTTTAAGACATGGCTAGCTAGCTAGTGGCTAACGTCCATCCGCCGTCGGCAGTGTTTTAGCTACTTCTAAATCACTAATCCTCGCCTCCATGGCGACAAATAAAGTATGTTTCTTACAAGTATCATCCCTGCAGGACGAGAAATAGCTAAACATGTTTCACTACACACCGTAGCTCACCGGCGTCACAATGTAAACAAACACCATTGGTGGATCTACACCTGACATCCACTGTAATGATATCAAGTACAGTAGCGTATCTAGTCGATACTACTATGATTACGTCGATATTTTTTGGCATCACAACATCTTCTTTCGTTTAAAAAAAATTTATATTATGTTTATAAACTCAGGAAATATGTCCCTGGATACATGAGGGTTTTGAATATGACCAATGTATGATCCTGTAACTACTTGGTATCGGATTGATAACCAAATTTGTTGTGTCATCCAAAACTAATGTAAAGTATCAAACAACAGAAGAATAAGTGATTATTACATTTTAACAGAAGTGTAAATAGAACATGTTAAAAGAGAAAGTAAGCAGATATTAACAGTAAATGAACAAGTGGATTAATAGATCATTTTCTACCAATTGTTCTTAATAATGTTGACAAAATAACAGAATGATAAATGACACAGTATGTTAGCAGCTAAATTAGGAGTCTTTGTTTGCTTACTACTAAAAGACAAGTTGTCTTTTATGTTCACTATTTTATTTAAGGACTTAACTGCCCTTTGAGACACTTGTGATTTAGGGCTATATAAATAAACATTGATTGATTGATTGAAGAAACATATGTTTAATGTACCCTAAGATTTTTTGTTTAAAATAAAGCCAATTATGCATTTTTTTTGTGGTCCCCTTTATTTAGAAAAGTACCGAAAAGTATCAAAATAATTTTAGTTACGGTACCAGTACCAAAATATTGGTATTGTTACACCACTACTACCTCCTATATTGGACTGTCTCTTATATCGTCTTTGTGACCGATCTGTCACTTCACTTCTGGTGGTGGTTCCTTGTTTGGTGTTTATTCCCCTTCCTGCTTGTCACCCTGAGCGCTCGTTTCCCTCACCTGTCCCTGATTGGCAGCCTGGCACACCTGGTTGCAGTTGCCAATCAGGCAGCTATTTATGCCTGCCTCGCCTGCTCCTCAGTGCTCGAGGGTTGATTATGTTTGGGACCGTTTGCTTGCACGACTGCATCTCCCTGTTTGTGAGTATATTAAAAGACTCTTACCAGCGCATCGTTCTCCTGTTTCCTGCATCTTGGGGTCACAAATACCGCAGCCATGCGAGTTCCTGACGGTCCTCCCTGTATTGTCCTTACAGTCCCTTTACTCTCTTCTTGTATTGGTCTTAGCTCTCCAACACCTTCTCTGTATTGCTTTATTTGTCTTCAAAATAGTATCCGTGTTGTTCTTTCTTTTCTAATATCTTATATCTAATTATATTTTTCCATGCACCAATGTCTTCCATGTATAGGTTTTTGCATCCACATGCCTGGGATGTATTGGTCTTTTTTTTCTTCTCCAATGTCCACTTCCTCTCGTCCTTATTTTTGGAGTAGCTCCTCTGTTTGGTCTTTTTTTCTTCAAGGCATGCCCAGTGTTGGTCTTTTTTCCCTTCAGTCATCCATGTATTGGTCTTTCTTTCTCAATGTATTTTGTGTTTTGGTCTTTCCACCCTTATGTACTGTGTCATGATGTGTGTAGCCACCTGCACGCACACCTAGGGCTCATTACCTACAGTACTGAAGCTCTCCAGTCCCTTCACTAAGCGCCAGTAGATTCCTGAAGATTCACCCTTCCAGTCGTGTTCATTTCCTCTGCTTTGGCTCCACTCACGCTTCTCGTTGCCTGTGGCTCAGTCCCAGCGTTGCAGTGTAGTGTTAACTGTTACATCTCCACACCTTCTGTGTGCTATTTCTATTACCGTATTTTCCGGACCATAGGGCGCACCGGATTATAAGGCGCACCGCCAATGAATGGTTTATTTTCGATCTTTTTTCATTTCAAAGGCGCACCGGATTTTCGGGCGCATTAAAGGAGTCATATTTTTATTTAATTTTTTCAAAATGTAAAACACTTCCTTGTGGTCTACATAACATGGTTCTTTGGTCAAAATGTTGCATAGATTATGTTTTACAGATCAACTTCAAGCAGCTTTCTGTTTTAGGGGGTAGCGGGGTGTATATATTTTCAAGTATTTCTTTATATATATATATATATATATATAATCCGTTCATGAATGAGTATATCCGTTTGGCCACCGTGTTCAATGGAGATGTCTGGTCTACAACATTTGCAGGCAGCATACCCCTTCCCATTCGAGCTGTCCTGGATGAACTGAAATTATTTTTTCCAATCATTTTGGAACTTGCAAGCGTACTTCTTCTTCTTACTCGTCGTCGCCATGTCTCTTCTTCGTTCTTCTGCTTTGTCTCTGTTATGTTTTTGGACATTACTACTTGCCGTAGTTTTGAAGCAATGCATGATGGGAATCCGGATGTTGTGTGTCAGTGTATTAACGTGCCGGCTGCAATAAACACACGTTGAGAAATAGCTCCGTGCCTGCCTACTTTATGGGTTATAGATAAACCTATGGATAACGGAGACATATATAATAGTCTCCTTTTCAGGTGAGAGAGGACGCTAAAGGCAGTGCCTTTAAGGCACGCCCCCAATATTGTTGTCCGGGTGGAAATCGGGAGAAATTCGGGAGAATGGTTGCCCCGGAGATTTTCGGGAGGGGCACTGAAATTCGGGAGTCTCCCGGGAAAATCGGGAGGGTTGGCAAGTATGAGTTAAATGGTCGCATTAAGAACCAACTTGCTACCTGTGACGAAACTGCCACCATTGACGCACTGATTGAATTAGTAATTCGTCTAGACCAGGGGTCGGCAACCCAAAATGTTGAAAGAGCCATAGTGGACCAAAAATACAAAAACAAATCTGTCTGGAGCCGCAAAAAATTAAAAGCCATATTACATACAGATAGTGTGTCATGAGATATAAATTGAATTAAGATGACTTAAAGGAAACCAAATGACCTCAAATATAGCTACAAATGAGGCATAATGATGCAATATGTACATATAGCTAGCCTAAATAGCATGTTAGCATCGATTAGCTAGCATTAATGCAGTGACCAAATATGTCTGAATAGCACTCCACACAAGTCAATAACATCAACAAAACTCACCTTTGTGCCTTCACGCACAACGTTAACAGTGTGAGACAGAAAAAGAAGTGGCATAAAACACGTCCTAGAAAGTCGGAGAAAGTTATACATTTAAACAAACTGCGGTGAGTTCAAGGACCGCCAAAATTAGTCGGACAAAACGGCGCTCGCCAAATACTCGAATCAGTGAGGCATGTTTAATATAAACAGTGTGCTTTATAACAACTAGGGAGGTTTGTGTGATGTTTGTCCTCCTACAGAAACCATATTAAAACAAAAAATATATTTTTTCCCCTCATCTTTTTCCATTTTTCATACATTTTTGAAAAAGCTCCAGAGAGCCACTAGGGCGGCGCTAAAGAGCCGCATGCGGCTCTAGAGCCGCGGGTTGCCGACCCCTGGTCTAGACCAGTGTTTTTCAACCACTGTGCCGTGGCACACCAGTGTGCCGTGAGATACAGTCTGGTGTGCCGTGGAAGATTATCTGATTTTACCTATTTGGGTTAAAAATATTTTTTGCAAACCAGTGATTATAGTTTGCAAATTATGTGTTGTTGTTGAGTGTCGGTGTTGTCTAAAGCTCGGCAGAGTAACCGTGTAATACTCTTCCATATCAGTAGGTGGCAGCCAGTAGATAATTGCTTTGTAGATGTCGGAAACAGCAGGAGGCAGCATGCAGGTAAAAAAGTGTCTAATGCTTAAACCAAAAAATAAACAAAAGGTGAGTGCCCCTAAGAAAAGGCATTGAAGCTTAGGGAAGGCTATGCAGAACGAAACTAAGACTGAACTGGCTACAAAGTAAACAAAAACAGAATGCTGGACGACAGCAAAGACTTACTGTGGAGCAAAGACGGCGTCCTCTAAGTGCATCCGAACACGACATGATAATCAACAATGTCCCCACAAAGAAGGATAAAAACAACTGAAATATTATTGATTGCTAAAAAAAAAGTAGATGCGGGAAATATCGCTCAAAGGAAGACATGAAACTGCTGCAGGAAAATACCCAAAAAAGAGAAAAAGCCACCAAAATAGGAGTGCAAGACAAGAACTAAAACACTACACACAGGAAAACAGCAATAAACTCCAAATAAGTCACAGCGTGATGTGACAGGTCGTGACAGTACACCTACTTTGAGACAAGAGCTATATTGATGCATGCTTGGTTATGGTTTAAAGTCATATCCAAAAATTGCGACGACTTTTTACTGTCAACTGAGTTTCGTTTTTTAATGATTTCTGCTGGTGGTGTGCCTCGGGATTTTTTCAACGCAAAAATGTGCCTTGGCTCAAAAAAGGTTGAAAAACACTTGTCTAGACGACAGAATCCGCAAGTGCAATAGAGAGGACGCAAAGGAGGATTGCCGATACCCTGTAATCGGAGGATTGCCCTGACCCTCACATCTCCAAATGCTCCATTCGTCCTTCCAGCAGACACAACATTTTTGTCAACGAAGATTTGCTTCAGCCTGCAACACATAGTCATTTTGATAGTAGGCTATCATAGCTCAAATAGACACTGACATCATGTGTTGCCTACATTATAAGACTTATATACGGCTTTTAATTTTTTGCGGCTCCAGACAGATTAGTTTTTTGTATTTTTGGTCCAATATGGCTCTTTCAACGTTTTTGATTGCCGACCCCTGCCCTAGTTCCTATATGCAGTAGTGGGTGACAAGGGGGTGTATCTTGTCCCATCCTTATGCTGTAAATAGCATTTTACCACAGCAGCTTCTCCAATGGAACAGGTCTGTCACACATCATCAGAGTGACATACGCACGCTTGAGGCCACAAAACCATGGCAAAGTCCACTCGGTCTTGTAGAGTCTAAATGAGCCTTCCTGAGATCATGGCAGGAGTATTCTTTTAATCATGAGGTGCCAGACTCCATCTAATTACCTCGAGCTCAGCATGCGACTGCCACTGATCTTACTTTTCCATCCATGTCTGTTTAAAAACACATCACAAGTGACTTTTACACCAGTTCCAATTTTGAGAGGAACATTTTTTTGGTGAAGGCTGAGGTTTGTTGTGTGTATTAGGGTTGCCGAGAAAATTAATCGCAATTTCTGTTTATTCTGATTGCAAAATCGTACATTATCAAAAAGAAACATTTTTTTATAAAATGTTTTGTAGGCTATCTACACGCTTACTTGCTGAAGCCAAGAGGAGCTTTTGTAACCTGCTTGGAAAAGATTTCATAATCGTTTTTATACCAAACAATGTATTGCAAGAATCTGTTTGATTTAGGGCTGGGCGATATGGACGAAAAAGTATAAACTCGATATTTGATATATATCTCGATATATTTTCCGGTGAAAGTATACATATAAAGATATTAATTTTTGAGTGAAATTCACTGAAATTGAAGTGAATGACAACTGTACTGTAAACACTTTTATTAACCCAGTTAGTCAAGATGGGTATTAACAGCACAGAAAATAAATTGTTTAAAGGCCTACTGAAATGAAATTTGTATTTAGTTAAACGGGGATAGCAGATCCATTCTATGTGTCATACTTGATCATTTCGCGATATTGCCATATTTTTGCTGAAAGGATTTAGTAGAGAACATCGACGATAAAGTTTGCAACTTTTGGTCGCTGATAAAAAAAAAGCCTTGCTTGGAAGTAGCGTGACATCGCAGGTTGAAAGGCTCCTCACATTTCCCCATTGTTTACACCAGCAGCGAGAGCGATTCGGACCGAGAAAGCGACGATTACCCCATTATTTTGAGCCAGGATGAAAGATTTGTGGATGAGGAACGTGAGAGTGAAGGACTAGAGTGCAGTGCAGGACGTATCTTTTTTCGCTCTGACCGTAACTTAGGTAAAAGGGCTCATTGGATTCCACACTTTCTCCTTTTTCTATTGTGGATCACGGATTTGTATTTTAAACCACCTCGGATACTATATCCTCTTGAAAATGAGAGTCGAGAAAGCGAAATGGACATTCACAGTGACTTTTATCCCCACGACAATACATCGGCGAAGCACTTTAGCTACGGAGCTAACGTGATAGCATCGGGCTTAACTGCAGATAGAAACAAAAGAAATAAACCCCTGACTGGAAGGATAGACAGAAAATCAACAATATTATTAAACCATGGACCTGTAAATACACGGTTAATGCTTTCCAGCTTGGCGAAGCTTAACAATGCTGTTGCTAATGACGCCATTGAAGCTAACTTAGCTACGGGACCTCACAGAGCTATGCTAAAAACATTAGCTATGCACCTACGCCAGCCAGCCCTCATCTGCTCATGAACACCCGTGCTCACCTGCGTTCCAGCGATCGACGGAGTGACGAAGGACTTCACCCGATCATCGATGCGGTCGGCGGCTAGCGTCTGACAGCGCGTCTGCTATCCAAGTTAAAGTCCTCCTGGTTGTGTTGCTGCAGCCAGCCGCTAATACACCGATCCCACCTATAGCTTTCTTCTTTGCAGTCTTCATTGTTCATTAAACAAATTGCAAAAGATTCACCAACACAGATGTCCAGAATACTGTGGAATTTTGCGATGAAAACAGAGCTTTTTGTATTGGATACAATGGTGTCCGAATACTTCCGTTTCAACGATTGACGTCACGCGCATACGTCATCATATCTCGACGTTTTCAACCGGAAGTTTTGCGGGAAATTTTAAATTGCACTTTATAAGTTAACCCGGCCGTATTGGCATGTGTTGCAATGTTAAAATTTCATCATTGATATATAAACTATCAGACTGCGTGGTCGGTAGAAGTGGGTTTCAGTAGGCCATTAAGTAGCACAGAATTACATAACATAAATAAATTAGAAAAATCTTCTTTCTAGGTAAAATAAGTAACATAGCTGTGCAAATATTACAACATGTATCAAACTCAGATAAAGTATTAATTTGCAGGCAGGCGCTTTTTAATTCCCAGTCGACGATGTAATGGACTGTCACACACGTACGTCAGCGCCAAGTAAGTGACTTGATTTCATTCGGCATACATTTTTGGCAGCGTTTCTCATGCAAAATAGTTTAGATTTGGGCTTACATGGTACACAACTCAATTGAATGTTTTATCCAGACCATAGTTGCCAACCTTGAGACCTTCGAATTCAGAAGAATGGAAAGTGGGTTTAGGTGTGGGGGGGCGGGGTTGGGGGGAGGGGTTTGGTGGTAGCGGGGGTGTATATTGTAGCCTGGAAGAGTTAGGGATGCAAGGGATTCTGGGTATTTGTTCTGTTGTGTTTATGTTGTGTTACGGTGCGGATGTTCTCCCGAAATGTGTTTGTCATTCTTGTTTGGTGTGTGTTCACAGGGTGGCGCATATTTGTAACAGTGTTAAAGTTGTTTATACGGCTACCCTCAGTGTGACCTGTATGGCTGTTGATCAAGTATGTCTTGCAGTCACTTACGTGTGTATGCAGAAGCCGCATACGACACGTGACTGGGCCGGCACGCTGTTTGTATGGTGAAAAAGCGGACGCGTCGACAGGTTGTAGAGGACGCTAAAGGTAGAGCCGTCACGGCACGCCCTTAATATTGTTGTACGGGTGAAAATCGGGAGAAATTCGGGAGAATGGTTGCCCCGGGAGATTTTCGGGAGGGGCACTGAAATTCGGGACTCTCCCGGAAAAATTGGGAGGGTTGGCAAGTATGATCCAGACGCATACATTTGTCCAAATGTGGCCAAGTAGACGCGTTGTGGGTTTCCTGGACGTGGTCTACATCGCTAAAAGAAAAATCTAAAGAAGAGAATCCCTCTGCCATCTGTCGACGTATTTGTTCAATCTGGAGCCAGAAGATGTTTAAAGAGGACACGATGTATAAACTTAAAATCAGAAGTATTTACTCCCTATTGGATACAATTCTAATACAATTTGTCTGAGCGCTATCTGTTCCTAGTGGCATTCAATACGGCGACTTACACAGGGCCGTCTAGACACGCCCTTCCCCTCGCGCTCTTACAATATATATACCAATGTATGAATATGCAATGAGGTGCCTTCTTCCAGGCGTGGAATCTTCCTCTGCTTTCTCCTCCCTGGACTCCGACTTCATATCTGGTGTTGTCCTTCAGACCTCGGCAAAGAAGCCACGTCAACAGTGGCATGAATGTGGGCGATAAGAGTGAATGTGCGTATGCTTGAACTTGGACCCAGTTCCAAATGGAACTTAAAGGATATGATTAGTTGCGTGGCCTATTCTAAGCATATATGTACTAAACATTTCTTAATCACTTCATCTTTCATTATCTTAATTATATCCCAACATAATATATCAGAATGAGAATAGTTTTTATTGCCATTGTTTGAGAACGGGTTCACAAACTAGGAATTTTTACTTGGTGCAATCGTGCAACATAAAACAAATATAACACAGAATAGGATAACGTGAGCTGTAACTTCCACTAGTTTTTTAAATATATAAATTGCCCGCTTGAATATTCTCTTCTACGACTCTCTCGTCGTCATTTGGGATGTCTGTTGCGATTTCGCTTCCTGGTTCCTTGACCCCGCCCTATCTTGCCTCTGATTGGCCTGTCCCTAATGTTTTGCTTTAATCTCAACCAATCGTGACTCATCATAGTAAACAACCAGCCAATCATGGATGTTCTTATACGTGCAAGCACGTCTGGAAGGAGGAAGGAGAGGGGTTTAGTAGCCCATGGAGGAGGAGCGGGGGAGAACAAGGCTTGTGCAGCCCTTTGAGACACTTGTGATTTAGGGCTATATAAGTAAACTCTGATTGATTGATTGATTGAAGGAACACAACGAATAAGCGGTGTTTTGTCATTTTGATGTGAAATTAATTATATCGATATTACGATATTTTCTTAATTCATATCTTGTTTAAAAATATATCTATATATCTTACAAAATTTCCTACAACTAAATGAAGATAAATCTGAGATAATTGTTTTTGGTGCTAAAAAAGAAAGGTTTAAAGTCATCCAACACCTTCAATCAGTGTCCCTGAAAACCTCAAATAAAGCCAGAAATCTTGGGGTTATTTTAGATTCTGATTTACATTCGACAGTCACATCAAATCAGCAACAAAATCGGCCTACTATCACCTCAAAAATGTAACAAGACTTAGAGGGCTCATGTCAGCTCATGACTTAGAAAAACTTGTACATGCCTTTATTACCAGTAGGCTAGACTATTGTAATGGTCTCCTTGCAGGTCTTCCCAAAAAAACTGTCAGGCAGCTACAACTTGTTCAGAACGCTGCTGCTAGAGTTCTAACAAAGAACAAAAAATGTGAGCACATTACACCAATTCTTAAATCCTTACATTGGCTCCCTGTACATCAGAGAATTGATTTCAAAATCCTCCTGCTCACATATAAATCACTACATGGTCTAGGGCCCAAGTATATCACTGATATGCTCCCACTATATAAGCCCTCTAGATCAGTGGTCCCCAACCACCGGGCTGCGGACCGGTACCGGTCCGTGGACTGATTGGTACCGAGCCGCGGCCGCACAAGAAATTAAAAATAAATAATTGTTTTTATTTTATTTTTTTTTTAATTAAATCAACATAAAAAACACAATATATACATTATATATCAATATAAATCAATACAGTCTGCAGGGATACAGTCCGTAAGCACACATGATTGTATTTGTTAATGACCGTGGGACACATTTTCAAGCGTTGACCGGTCCGCAAGTACAAAAAGGTTGGGGACCACTGCTCTAGATCACTAAGATCTTCTGAGACCAATCTGTTAGCGGTTCCCAGAGTAAACTCAAATCAAGGGAGAGCATCATCCAGTCACTATGCAACAAATAGCTGGAATAAACTTCCTGAAGATGTCAGACTTTCCCCAACTCTGACTACTTTTAAAACTAGACGGAAAACTTTCATGTTCACCTTAGCTTTCAGCTAAATCTTTTAATCTTTTAACTTTTACCGTCCGCACTGTTTTTATTTTTATTGTCTGCAGTTTAATTTTGCTTTATATTTTCTTTCATTTCACTTTGTTGTCTGTGAAGCACTTTGAGTCTGCCATGTGTATGAAAAGTGCTATACAAATAAAGTTGCCTTGCCTTGCCTTACAAACTCGATATATCGCCCGGCCCTAGTTTGAATCGAATCATCCCTCCAAGAGTCGGAGTTGAGTTGTGAGTTGCTGTCGGATTCCCATCCCTATCGTGTATACTCAACAAGCATCAATGGTGTGAAAGTACGCTACGTGAACCACTACACTCCCAATGTACTCAAAGAGCCTTCCGCGCCTTTGGATGATGACGATGATCTTTTAACACGTTAAAGGAAAATGGCCGATTAGCCTTTTTTATTCCAAAATACTTAGCATCATCAAAAATCGGTGGTTCAGTTTACGGCAAAAAAAACTAAACCCCCCCTCTCCGACCCCTTTGATGTGCTAATAGGCAGTGTTGATCAGCGTATGTGAAGCATGTTTTAACGGGGGCGGCGCTCCTAGCAGCGATGGCATCAATCAAAACCTTTTTGCTACGAGGCCTGCCTGGTTCAAAAGGAGGAAGCGTGCATTTGAAGAGCGAGCAGAGCGGTGTGGCGGATTAAAGAAGTCGTAGGGATTTATTTACTTTACTACGCTGACAGCGAGCATCTCGTAAGGCTTGCAGCCATGAAATATGAGTCAATAGTGCCAACACTTCTACTACCGGGGGTTGATTGCAACAAGCCATTAATTAAAGGCCAATTCCTAGTATTTTCAGGACCGAAAAATGAAAGTAAATAAACGCAACACCTCTACTCGGTAGTTTATAATAGCAGAATCGTCATATTATATCATATATTGTCACGTGGTCGAGGCATGAGGTTGCCGGGGGTCGTCCTTCCGGGATGCGGCGGAACGACAGGAAGCAGGGGAAGCTAACAGGATAGCTCACGAGGAACGCTAAGGCGGGACGTAGCGCAAGACAAACACAGGGAACCAGGAATCATCAAACGTAACAGTTGCGTTAAGCAAACTAAAGCACCAGGATGAGTGAGGCGAAAAAACAGGACTAAATAGCTCTCGGATTAGTGCCCGGGAACAGGTGAAGAGGAGGGGGGTACTGTTATGATCCGTTGCCCGGATCATTACATATATATTTGCATGCATAAAACTGGTATCGGAATATGGAAGTGTAGCTCCTCTCCTCCCCTAAAAAGTGCTCCTACAACAGGAATACAATTTGTTTTCCTACAAAATACAAAATCTGGCAAGACACGAACGCACTGCAGGCAATTTTTTAATTCTCTTTAAAAGCGTATTTTTGTCCATTTTGTGTTGAGCATAACGTTTAAAAACATTTCATTAAAGCAAACTAATTGTCTTGTCATGGTAATAAAACTTGAAAACTATCTTTGTACGGTACACTCAATAATGACGAGAGATAATATTAATCTGCGGATCGCGATTAATTTTGCCTTAACTATGAACAAACTGCGATTAATCACGATTAAATATTTTAATTGTTTGACAGCCCTAAATATTACTTATATTAACTTATTTTTAATGACGACTTTATTATTATGAAGTAGTTGTACTTAATTCTCATAATATTATGACTAGTTTTTGATATTCTTCTTTCCTTTACTATATTACAATTTAATTTTCGGAAAGTGAAGCTTTTTTCAAGTAATACATCTTTGTTCTCGCAAAAATAAATTAGCCTAATAAGATTTTTTTTTCTCATACAATTCAGATTTCCTATTATATTACAACTTTTTTTTCAAAATATTCACACCTTTTTAAAATAGTGTTTTCCCACTTTGTCACGATTTAACAAGATGGCGGACCCAAAAGCAGACAACACAGGCAGATTAAAAGTCCAAAGGGTTTAATTTGGGCAAATGAGGGATTAGGGAAAGGCGTCGTCAACTGGAGTGGAGGTGTCTGGCAGGCAGGCAGGCTTAGAGGAGGTAGGCACTGGAGGCAGAGGAAACAATGGTGAGTCGAGGAACAAGATACCAGGAGCAAAGGCACAAACAAAAGATCAACAAGATCATCAAAAGACTACTAGAACTGGCGGGAAGCGTTACCACATGGAGAGCTGTGAAACGATCTGGCAGCGTCGTGTGAGGAGGCCAGGGCTTTTGTGGAGTGGAGGTGATTAGCTGATGGCAGGCAGGTGAGTAGGCTGATCAGCGCCAGGTGTGCCAGACTGGGAAGCCAGGAACCCAAACTCCGCCCACACATGACCACACCCAGACAAACAACACAGACACACAAGACACTGCAGGGACTGTGACAGTACCTCCCCCTCACGGAACGCCCCCAGGCGATCCACCAGGCTTGTCAGGGTGGTCACGGTGGAATTCCGAGATGAGGGATGGATCCAGTATGAACCGTCGTGGAATCCAGCACCGCTCCTCAGGACCATAGCCTGCCCAGTCCACCAGGTACTGGAACCCCCTACCACGGCGCCGTGCGTCCAGCAGCCACCGGACGGTATATGCAGGGTGGTCATCAATGACAAGGGGGGTTGGGGGGGGACATCTGGAGGGGAAAGCGGACTGGTCACAACTGGTTTCACCTGAGAGACGTGGAAGACGGGATTGATCTTCAGGTGAGGGGGCAACTTGAGCTTAATAGCAGTTGGGTTGACGATGGCAAGGATTTCATAGGGACCGACAAAACGGGGTGACAGCTTCCTGGAATCCGTTTTCAAGGGAAGGTGTTTAGAGGACAGCCACACATGTTGGCCTGCCTGGTATTCCGGGGCAGGAGTCCGGTGGCGGTCAGCAAAGCGCCGGTTTCGTTCCACTGAGCTGAGCAGGGCAGCCCGCGCATCCCTCCACACTTTCCGACAACGCCGCAGGTGACTCTGGACAGACGGAACAGCGATGTCGGCCTCTTCGGCTGGAAATAGTGGTGGTTGGTAACCCAGAAAACCTTCAAACGGTGACACACCCATGGCAGCGGAAGACAGGGAATTGTGGGAATATTCGATCCATACAAGGTGGGTGCTCCAGGTGGAGGGATTCTTGGCAGCGACACACCTGAGGGTAGCTTCCAGGTCCTGATTTGCCCGTTCTGTTTGCCCGTTAGTCTGGGGATGGTAACCAGATGACAAGCTTACTTTGGCTCCAAGGGCATGACAGATAGCCTTCCACACCTGGGAGATGAATTGGGGTCCCCGGTCCGAAATTATGTCCAGAGGTATGCCATGGAGCCGGAACACATGGTTCACCATGAGGTCAGCAGTTTCAAGGGCTGAGGGTAGTTTGGGGAGAGCCACAAAATGAACTGCCTTAGAAAATCTGTCCACGATGGTAAGTATTACTGTATTGCCTTGAGACTCAGTGAGCCCCGTCACAAAGTCCAAGGCGATGTGGGACCATGGGCGACCAGGAACCGGCAAGGGACGGAGGAGACCTGCAGGTGGCTGGTTAGAAGATTTTCCACGTGCACACACCGTGCAGGCAGATACGAAGGCCCTAGTGTCTGCGGTCATGGTAGGCCACCAGAAGTGCCGCTTGAGGAGGGACAGGGTGCGGTTGATTCCGGGGTGGCATGCAAAGCGAGATGTGTGGGCCCAAAAGAGGACATCAGAGCGGACAGAATCAGGTACAAAAAGTCTGTTAGCTGGGCAATTACCTTGGTCTGCTTGAGTCTGCTGAGCTCTATGAACCAGCGATTCGATCTCCCATGTCACCGCCGCCACCACACAGGAGGAGGGAAGGATAGGGTCAAGACTGTAAGAAATTTCAGGACAGTACTGGCGTGAGAGGGCATCTGGTTTAATGTTGCGAGAACCTGGACGGTAGGTTAAGGTGAACCGGAACCGACCAAAGAACAGCGCCCACCGGGCTTGACGGGAATTGAGGCGTTTGGCCGATTGAATATAGGCGAGGTTCTTGTGATCTGTCCATATGATGAACGGGTGTTCTGCCCTCTCCAGCCAATGCCTCCACTCCTCCAGGGCGAGCTTGACAGCGAGCAGTTCCCGATCTCCCACGTCGTAGTTGCGCTCGGCAGGTTCCAGGCGGTGGGAGAAGAAAGCACAGGGTTGAAGTTTTTGGTCATCGGCTGAGCGCTGGGACAGGACGGCCCCCACCCCTGAGTCTGAGGCGTCCACCTCCACAATAAATTGTCGAGAACGATCCGGATGAATGAGGACCGGGGCTGTGGTGAAACGTCTCTTCAATTCCCTGAAAGCAGCTCCAGCCTCTGTAGTCCAAGTGAATCGAGTGGATGTGGACGTCAGCCTTGTGAGGGGTGCAGCTACCTGGCTGTAGTTTCTGATGAAACGGCAGTAGAAGTTGGCAAAACACAAAAATCGCTGGAGCTCCTTCAACGTAGTAGGTTGAGGCCATTCCTCCACTGCGCGCAAATTCGCAGGGTCTGCTTTCACCTGGCCACTACCAATTATCAGCCCCAGGAATGATGTAGAGGTGACATGGAACTCACATTTTTCAGCTTTGCAGTAGAGCTTGTTCTCCAGGAGACGTTGAAGCACCTGCCTGACATGCTCAACGTGCGCCTCCTTGTTGCGGGAGAAGATCAGGATGTCATCTAGGTAAACGAACACACAGCGGTTTAGAAGGTCACGAAGTACATCATTTACAAGGGCTTGAAATACTGCTGGTGAATTAGTTAACCCAAAGGGCATGACCAGATACTCAAAATGTCCAAGTGGGGTCTTAAATGCAGTTTTCCACTCATCACCGGCTCTGATACGGATCAAATGATATGCATTACGTAGATCTAGCTTGGAGAAAATAGTAGCTCCCTGAAGGGGCTCAAAAGCAGATGCAATCAATGGCAATGGATATTTGTATTTTATGGTAATGTCATTTAATCCACGATAGTCTATACAGGGGCGGAGTGATCCATCCTTCTTACCGACAAAGAAGAATCCTGCACCTACTGGGGATGAGGAAGGACGGATAATGCCAGCTGCCAGGGATTCCTGAATATACTTCTCCATGCTCTCTCTCTCAGGACGTGACAGGTTGTATAGGCGACTTGCCGGCAGTGGCGCTCCAGAAATCAGGTTGATGGCACAATCATAGGGCCGGTGAGGTGGAAGTGACAGGGCACGGTGTTTGCTGAATACCTCTCTGAGATCATGGTAAACAGCAGGAACTCTCGACAGATCAGGAGGATCAAACATGACAGGGGAGCTGGTGCCCTCCGATGGGGAACGAGCAGAGCGCAGGCATGTCGAGAGGCAGTAGGAGCTCCAGCTCATTACCTTACGTGCTGTCCAGTCGATATGGGGGTTGTGGAGCCGTAACCAAGGTTGGCCAAGGACGATGGGTGCAAGAGGTGAGGATATGACATAGAATTGGATCTGCTCGTGACACAATGAGGTGGACTGGCACGGTGCGATGGGATACTCGAGCGAGAAGGCTACCCGTGAGGGCGTTGGCTTTCAGAGGAGAGGGTAGAAGCTCAAGGGGAATGCCTGCCTGGGAGACAACAGCTGAATCGATGAAATTCTCATCTGCCCCTGAGTCAACCAGGGCGAGCAACGGCACAGACTGAGAGTGCCATTGAAGAGTGGCGGAGAATTGCATGCGATCCCGGGACTCAGGGGAAGAGACTGTTTGGCTCACCAGAACCCCCACTGCTACTAGTGAGCCTCCTTTAGGCCGAATAGGGCAGGAGGCACGAAGATGACCAGGTTGTCCACAGTAGAAGCACACCCCCGACCTAATCCGTCGGAGGCGCTCGTCAGTGGAGAGACGGGTCCGCCGTAGTTGCATGGGCTCCTCCCCTGGGGACCTGGAGGGCAGGGCTAGGGGCACAGGATGTCGGGGTGCATCTGGCAGAAAATTATGGTTGCAAAAAGGGGTAGTCAACACGGAGGGAACAGTCTCACCTTGCCACTGGGCTATTTGGTCTGAAATCTTGATGGCGGTGGTAATAGCCTCATCTAGGGAATCAAGCTCCTGCCTTAGTGCGATCTCCCTGCCAATGGTCCAGTTGAGCCCACTCTGGAAGGCGGTGAGCAGCGCTTGGTCATTCCAACCAGACTCCACGGCCAAGGAACGAAACTCGCTGGCGAACTCTCTCACAGAACGTCGACCTTGGCGGAGTCTCAAAAGCTGCTGACCGGCCTGTTGTCCACGAATGGGGTGATCATAAATCTTCTTGAGCTCAGCGGCGAAGAGAGCAAAGGACTGAGCTGCCGGAGCATTCATCTCATGCAGGGCGTTGAAGTAACTAAGTGGAGGCCCCTCAAGAAGGCTGGCAATGAAAGCTATCTTGGCTGCCTCATGGACAAATCAGGTTGGTTGAGCCTTAAAGGTGAGATGAACTTGGGTGAGGAACTCACGGCAGGTGTTGGGGTTGCCAGAATATTTTGCCGGAGGTGGAAGATGAGGCTCCACAGCTTGGACAACTGGTGCTGGGGGAGGGGCGGCGCCATCGGCTTGAAGTGGTTCTGCTGGCGGAGCCTGTCGTGGAGCAGCACAGAGGGTATCAAGTTTAGTGGTAATCTTGGATACCTCTTTCACAAGGGTCTGAATGAGTTGTTGGTGATCTCCCAGATGCCGGCTTTGGTTGCTGATGACCTCCTTGACCTTTTCCAAGTCTGCTGGGTCCATTCTGGCCAGATCGTTCTGTCACGATTTAACAAGATGGCGGACCCAAAAGCAGACAAGACAGGCAGATTAAAAGTCCAAAGGGTTTAATTTGGGCAAATGAGGGATTAGGGAAAGGCGTCGTCAACTGGAGTGGAGGTGTCTGGCAGGCAGGCAGGCTTAGAGGAGGTAGGCACTGGAGGCAGAGGAAACAATGGTGAGTCGAGGAACAAGATACTAGTGATGGGTCCGGCAACACCGATGCATCGGCGGATGCGTCGAGCACATAGAGCGATACCCTGTGTCGGTGCGCGGATCGCTTTTAGAAAGTCACGTGACCGAACACGAGCTGTTTTGGTCACGTGACCGCTCATGAGCTGTTCTGGTCACGTGACCGCTCATGAACTGTATCGCACTGACGCCTGCGCGCCAAACTGTGTTTATTAGGAAGTGGCGCAATGCGTGTTGTTGACGAACACCGTTAGGGCCGCTTGTTGTCACTGTCACTCAAAGTTGCATTTCAAAATTACACAGAATAAATGTGTTTATTTTGTTTAGAATTCAGATGGGTTTGATTTGGTGCGCGGCATATATTGGGTGTGCGCGGAGGACGCTTGAGCACTGCGCAATTGCGCAGGCGCGCATCTTAGAGGGAACGTTGCTTACAGGGCACAGAGGAGGCGTCAGTGCGATACAGTTCGCGTATCGGTCACGTGACCAAAGCAGCTCATGATCGGTCACGTGACTTTCTAAAAGCGGTACGCGCACCGACACAGGGTTTCGCTCTATGAGCTCGACGCATGCATCTGTGTTGCCGGACCCATATTTACTGTTACTAGAGATGGTACAGGAATGACGGCGTGGCGAAGCTGGTAGAGTGGCCTTGCCAGCAATCGGAGGGTTGCTGGTTACTGGGGTTCAATCCCCACCTTCTACCATCCTAGTCACGATACATGTTCACATTATTTGACTGTATCTAAAAAAGATTAAAATGTATTTTTATTTAAATGAAGATATGAAATAATCCTAAATGAAATACAATGACTTGGTTTATATTATTGTATATACTAGGTCATAAAATCAGTGTCAGTTGAGTCGGTCCATAGGTTGCCTGTAGGGATTTTTAATGTCCAGCAGATGTCAGTATTTAGTGACACAGTATCGACACAGTATCAATACAGTTTTGCAATGTGTCGAAACGCTTCATGAGGCCTCATCAACCCATCACTACAAGATACCAGGAGCAAAGGCACAAACAAAAGATCAACAAGATCATCAAAAGACTACTGAAAGTGGAGGTGATTAGCTGATGGCAGGCAGGTGAGTAGGCTGATCAGCGCCAGGTGTGCCGGACTGGGAAGCCAGGAACCCAAACTCCGCCCACACATGACCACACCCAGACAAACAACACAGACACACAAGACACTGCAGGAACTGTGACACACTTGCAATATTACCACTTTATCCTTGTAAAATGACAACTTTTTTCCACACATTATTGCAACTTATTTTTTTTCATTCTGACTTTATTATCATAATGTTATTACAGCTTGTCATAATGTTATTCTGGTAATATTACAAGTTTTTTCAATTACATTTTTACATTTTCACAATATTACCAATACTCTAAAAATGATATCCTGTTAGCTTCCCCTGCTTCCTGTCGTTCCGCCGCATCTATAACGCATAGTGAGACAAAATATGAACTTCACAGCATAAAAACAACTGCAGACATGAATTGTAGATGAGACTATTATGTGTAGCAGGAAATCAACTGCAAACAAACACATCCTTTTTCTCACCAGCGTCACAATCACAGCAGCCCGGCACTCGTTATGTCAATCAAATACGTTACTTAGCGATGTACGAATAAATCCAACTTTGTCTTTCACTGATTAATGTTTAATTTGTGGACCCCTCAGATGTAAAGACATTTAAATACCAGGAGTGTCAAATGAAGCGAGGTCATGGCAATCAGTAACCTCTTGGTGCTAATAAATGGTTTAAATCTTGTTTTAAATATTTTTCTTAAAGGCCTACTGAAATGAATTTTTTTTATTTAAACGGGGATAGCAGATCTATTCTATGTGTCATACTTGATCATTTCGCGATATTGCCATATTTTTGCTGAAAGGATTTAGTATAGAACAACGACGATAAAGATCGCAACTTTTGGTATCTGATAAAAAAAAGGCTTGCCCCTACCGGAAGTAGCGTGACGTAGTCAGTTGAACATATACGCAAAGTTCCCTATTGTTTACAATGATGGCCGCATGAAGTGAGAGAGATTCGGACCGAGAAAGCGACGATTTCCCCATTAATTTGAGCGAGGATGAAATATTTTTAAATGAGGAAAGTGCAAGTGAAGGACTAGTGGGGAGTGGAAGATGCTGTGAGAGCCGGGGGTGACCTGATATTCAGCTGGGAATGACTACAACAGTAAATAAACGCAAGACTTATATATACTCTATTAGCCACAACACAACCAGGCTTATGTTTAATATGCCACAAATTAATCCCGCATAAAAACACCTAGGTGTTTGTTATGCTAGCTCCTAGCTACTAGCTCGAGCTAGTTATAGCTCGAGCGGGTAATATGGACGGGATCCTGTATATATAACCCGCCAATACAATTCAAACACCTGCACAACACACACACTCACTCAGCCCAAACAACCGTTCACCTAACCCAAGGTTCATAAAGCTTATATATTTAATCAAAGTTACGTACATGACACGCACGTACTGGCAAGCAATCAAATGTTTGGAAGCGCGCGGGGGTGACCTGATATTCAGCTGGGAATGACTACAACAGTAAATAAACACAAGACATATATATACTTTATTAGCCACAACACAACCAGGCTTATATTTAATATGCCACAAATTAATCCCGCATAAAAACACCTAGGTGTTTGTTATGCTAGCTCCTAGCTCCTAGCTACTAGCTCGAGCTAGTTATAGCTCGAGCGGGTAATATGGACGGGATCCCGTATATATAACCCGCCAATACAATTCAAACACCTGCATAACACACACACTCACTCAGCCCAAACAACCGTTCACCTAACCCAAGGTTCATAAAGCTTATATATTTAATCAAAGTTACGTACATGACACGCACGTACGGGCAAGCAATCAAATGTTTGTAAGCGCGCGGGTGGGACCTGATATTCAGCTGGGAATGACTACAACAGTAAATAAACACAAGACATATATATACTCTATTAGCCACAACACAACCAGGCTTATATTTAATATGCCACAAATTAATCCTAATGCTAGCTCCTAGCTCCTAGCTACTAGCTCGACCTAGTTATAGCAAGCGATCAAATGTTGGAAGCGCAGCTGTGTACTCACGTTATCGCAACTGTGTATCCAAATCAAAGTCCTCCTGGTAAGAGTCTCTGTTGTCCGAGTTCTTCCATCTTGACTGCATCTTTCGGGAATGTAAACAAAGAAGCGCCGGCTGTGTACGTGTTGTTGCTGACTTCCCTCGCAAAATAGACACTTCGCACCGACAACTTTCTTCTTTGCTTGCTCAGCTTCTTTCTCCATAATGCAATGAACAAATTGCAACAGATTCACCAACACAGGTGTCCAGAATACTGTGGAATAATGAGATGAAAACAGAGCTATTTCGTATTGACTTCAATGGTGTCCGAATACTTCCGTTTCAATGATTGACGTCACGCGCATACGTCAACCCTCAGAGGCGTTTCGAACCGGAAGTTTAGCGGGAAATTTAAAATTGCACTTTATAAGTTAACCCGGCCGTATTGGCATGTGTTGCAATGTTAAGATTTCATCATTGATATATAAACTATCAGACTGCGTGGTCGGTAGTAGTGGCTTTCAGTAGGCCTTTAAGGGTGTAAAAATCCACTCCATCCCATTTTAATTTTAATTTCATGATCTCTTTTATATTTGCCTCTAAACATTTCAAAATACGCCCAAATCTGCACTGATTCAGGTAAATAAACTGTGGCCTAATGGGGCTCTAGACCTTTGGCTGAAACCCGGAAGTGCGCGGATGTGCCTCTAGGTCACGTGATTCCAACCCAGCTATAACCTATTCTGATTGGTAGTTTGCATTTAAATAATTTTTAGCAGGCGCGATATTACATTTTATTCATAAAAACCGAAGGTTGTCATGCAGCGATATGAATATGATTAAATTGTACAACATGTAATGTACAAAATATCAGAAGCCGTTATTTAGGTAGAAATATCACAGACCAAACATCTTTGACAATCAAACCATGATTGTAACAATCCACATTTTGTGTTGTTAATGCATAAAACTGGTATCTGAACATGGAAGTGTAGCTCCTCTCCTCCTCTGAAAAGTGCTCCTACAACAGGAATACAAATATTGTATTCCTACAAAATACAAAACCTAGCAAGACACGAACGCACTGCAGGTCATTTTTAAATTCTCTTTAAAAGTATGTTTTTTGTCCATTTTGTGTTGAGCTGTGTAAAATAGCATAACATTTAAAAACATGTAATTAAAGCAAACTAATTGTCTTGTCATGGTAATAAAATTAGAAAATGATCTTTTTACGGTACACTTAATAATGACAACAGATTATATTAATCTGCGAATGGCGATTAATTTTGCGTTAACTATGAACGAACTGAGGTTAATCGCGATTACATATTTTAATTGTTTGACAGCCCTAAATATTACTTATATTCACTTTTCTTTTTAATGACAAATTTATTTTTCTGAAGTAGTTGTACTTAATTCTCATAAATTTATGAATAGTTTTTGATATTTTTCTTTCCTTTACTATATTACAATTTCATTTTCGTAAAGTGAAGCTTTTTTCAAGTAATAATACATCTTTATTCTCGCAAAAATAAATGAGCCTAATAGGATTTATTTCTCATACAATTCAGATTTCTTATTATATTACAACTTTATTCTCATAATAGTCACACCTTTTTAACATACAGTATTTTCCCACGTGCAATATTACCACTTTATCCTTGTAAAATGACAACTTTTTTCCCCACTATGCAACATTTTTTTTTCCATTCTGACTTTATTATCATAATGTTATTACAGCTTGTCATAATGTTATTCTGGTAATACTGCAACTTTTTTTAATTACAATTTTACATTTTCACAATATTACCAATACTCAAAAAATTATATACCGGTATACACATTTTTTACCCAATATTTCCTTTTTATTTTCTAAATGTCTCCACTTGATATTTATACGATTATGGCATTTTTCTTTTTCAAGAAAATAAAATGTTTCACCTAACAGTGTTACTAATAAAAAAAAAAATATTATTATAATTTAAACATTTTATTCCACCCAAAACAAAATGTTTACACTAAATACAGCAACTTTTTTAAAAATGAATTACATATTTTTGTTAAAATTTAATCATCTTATTCTTAATATCATTACGTTATTTTATGAATAGATTGGCGGATGAATTAAAAATGAATACATTTTTTGTATGATTCAGACTTTTTGTCATATAACAAATACAACTTTATTGTCATAATATTCAAACTTTATTTGTGAAATAAAAAACATTTCTCCTCGCAATATTACAACTTCATTCTTGTAAAATGACAACTTTTTTTTACACATTAGTGTTCTGGTAAAATTCTGATTTCCTTTTAATGTTAATACAAGTTGATTCTCATGTCATAATATTACAACATTTATTACAACTTTGTATGGCTTATTACAATACTACAACAGACGTTTTTGTCAAAATATTACCAATTTATTCTGCATTAAAAAAAATAACACCTTTTTTTTGTTACATTATTTATTTATTGCAATTCCCCCCACAATTAGTATTAAAATCAATTATTTTATTCAATAGATATAACATGCTGTTGTTATCCAAGAGCCAAAAAGACAGGACTGTACTTGTCATCGAGTGTGTGTGTGTGTGTGTGTGTGTGTGTGTGTGTGTGTGTGTGTGTGTGTGTGTGTGTGTGTGTGTGTGTGTGTGTGTGTGTGTGTGTGTGTGTGTGTGTGTGTGTGTGTGTGTGTGTGTGTGTGTGTGTGTGTGTGTGTGTCAAAGTGCGAGTTGTGTAATCTCTGTCTTTTTGTGACTTTCAAGACATTGCAGCCTTACCCGGAGTGTGTACTTTTCCATTCTTGCAATATGTTTGTGAGTCAAGTACACGGCACATGAATAATGGATGCCAGTCAGCTGGGTTTGCACCCACATAATCAAGATGAAGAAGGAAGACGAGGCAGACAATCAGAGGCCAATAAAAGCAGCACTGAGTCACATTTCAACGCTTTGCTTCATTGCAGGTGGCTTGATCTGTGCTTTGTGCTTGTTTATTTATGCATATAAACATAAACAATTCATGCTTTATGAACATCTTCTGTATCTCATCATGAAAGCCCACAGGTTAACGGTCATGTTGTTGTACCTAGTTCAAAGACAAACTCAATGAAAAAAAAACTTAATTTATCGAGCCATTGCTTTTTGTAATAATTTACCACTCGATATTCGTCTAATAAAAGTAAAATAAACCTTTACAAAAAGTATTTACTGGAATTGAAACAAACTAAATTAGTGATATTTTGTTATTTTCTACCTTTGTTAATTTTCATGTTGATTGACGCAATCACATCCTTTTTAACATATTTTACACATTTATTGATAGTGATGAATTATATTGTAAACTCATGTACGATCGTTTAGTTTTTATTTTAGTTTTTTAATGTGATTTGCAATATTTAAAACAGGTTCGTAATATGGGATGTTTTGTGTGGACCCCCGTGAGAATATAAACAAATAAACAGGTCCCAAGTTTAAATCAACATTTTTGATTTTTTTTTTTACTATAAAGTAGTACAGTTTGGACTTTAACCAAAATATACAGGGGGAAAAACGTCTTAAAAATCTAACAAAAGCACAAACATTCTAAATAATGCAGATTTTATTTTTTTTATACGCTTTTTCTTTCAGTAAATAGATTGAGTATGATGATAACCATAGAATCGTCAATGGAACTTGAAGGAAATGGTCTGACTGCCCAGTACATTAGAAACAATATTCATAATTAACTACCACAACGCTTTGTTAATTGTAGTAAAACCAACAAAACACAATCAGGTCTTTTTATTTTACATACAGTGGTTCACTTCTTGCAAGTCTGATATGAAGTTTATGACATTTATTCTCATATTTATGTTTTTCTCACAATATTAGCACTTTATTTTCATTAAATTACAACACATTTTCAGGTAATATTACAACGTAACACAATGTTATTAAAATGTTCTCATAATATTACAGCCATATTTGTATCTTTATTATTTTCCCCCCAATTGTACGACTTAAATACCATGAAATTAAATGTTTTTAAATGAAAAACAAAAAACAGCTTTACGCTATTGTTACTCCTGTAATCTCTTGATAATAAATAAAACAAATTAAAACCTTTTTCGTGACCGTACAAAAACTGTATTGTGTTTAAACTACTAAATTTTTAATGACTTTAGTTTTACAATAGGACTATTTTTGGTGGAATATTCAGATTTTTTTTATCACATTGCTACAACATTTTTTTTTTAACTGTAATGTAAAAAATGTTGTAGTTTTTTATTCAAACTTTTTTTGGTCACAATCCCCTAATTTTACCCAAAAAAACTACTTACGTTGACAATTTTTGATTTAAAATGTATTCAAAACAATCATGGCTGCCCAAACAACTATTTATTGCTAACTCAGTTCATAGCCAGAATAAAGCCACATGATGTTTGGGTTAAAATCCTGTAATCTCCATGTACAGATATTTATTTTTTCCCAGTTTTCTCGAACGCAGCACATTGTAAGACATTGAGGAAAATGCCATTCCAGTCCAATGTTGTGCATTATATGGAGTTTACCACTGCCAATTTTCAACAAAATAAATAGTGTTCCCTCGATTACCGCCCGATTACGTTCTAGACCACCCCCGCTGTACATGAATTCTGCTAAGTGAGGATGCTACTTATTTTAGGATTTATAAGAATATTCTATGCATTTAAAGTCTTTGTACTTCCGCCATAGCTTTTACACACGTATAAACACTTCATACACTCTAAAACCAACAAAGTTTTAACATTTAATTAAAAGGTGTCTCTTATATTGTAGCTTTGGACCTAACAATGACAGGTGAAATCTCAAGCCAACATTTTATTGGTTCTGATTTCGACGAAGAAAGACTCAAGCCAAATGTGATCCCAAAAATCAGGAGCACCCACGAGGGGACAAAGAGTGAGTCAGAATCTGGAAAAATGGAGAAAGAAAAGCAGACATGGCGCGCAAAAAACAGAGAAAAATAACAAGCTGCTGGTATTCTATTTTGTGTCCTCTTCTACTGATGTTCCCCTCAAGATGTTTGCTGTCTGGAAATGGCAATTATTTTATTTAAACATTTTTTGCTCATAATGTTAACCATGTCAGTTTTGAGGTAACCACGGACCATGGCGACAAAAACATACAATGAAGTGATGAAAATAAAAGTTGTACATACCTTTTTTTACAATCCGGGGTGTCGAACTCGTTTTCACCGAGGGCCACATCGCAGTTATGGCTGTCCTTTAGAGGGCCGCTTGTAACTGTGAATAATTTAGGAATATAAATGTGTGGGGTTTCAGCTCATGATATTATCATACAATTGCCTATATGCATTTGATTATTATGTACTGTATTTTTACATACACTGTAAAAACAATGCTTTGATTTTGCAGCTCAGTCACCACAATTTTACCATATAATTTAAGGTTGATTTTTAAAGCCATATTACTCCATCCATCTTTGTCCACTTATACAAAGTCAGGTTGCGGGGGCAGCAGCCTAAACAGAGAAGCCCAGACTTCCCTCTCCACAGCTACTTCGTCCAACTATTTTGTGGGGGATCTCGAGGCATTCCCAGGCCAGCTGTGAGACATAGTCTCTCCACCTTGTCCTGGGTCTTCCCTGTGGTGTTCTACCGGTCGGACGCACCTTAAACACCTCCCCAGGGAGGCGTTCGGGAGGCATCCTGACCAGATGCACGAACCACCTCATCTGGCTCCTCCCAGATGACAGAGCTTCTCACCCTATCTCTAAGGGAGAGCCCCACCAGCCAACGGAGGAAACTGTTTTTGGCCGCTTGTACCCGTGATCTTGTCCTTTCGGTCATAACTCAGAGCTCATGACTATAGGTGAGGATGGGAACGTAGATCGACCCGTAAATTGAGAGCGTTGCCTTCCAGCTCAGCTCCTTTTTCACCACGAAGGACCAATACAGGTTCTGAGAAAACTAGAGCTACTTATTCCTGTTTTTCGCCACAATCAGTCTGGCTGTCTTGTTTGCTCCTGCAACACGTTACGTTGAGTAAGTCTATGATTCCTGATTCTAGTTCATGTGCTAAGCTTCGCCATAGCTCCCATGCTATCGGAACGCTTTTCTGTATTTTGGTATTTTGAATGATTTATGGAAAATAAGGCATCTTCTTACCTGCACCTTGCCTCCGGAGTTTCCGTCTGCATCCTGGGAGAACGATCTGCGCAGTAAAATGCGACCCAGACGTAACAGTTTTTCGTTCAATCCTAGATGGGCTGTGACTTAAAATCTAATTGCTTTTTAAATACACTGAGATTAAGTCTAAGTTTGTTGGTTCATGGTGTTTTTGAAACTGCACCATTTTTCCCCCCAGAATTTTCAACTAACGAAGTATTTTGTCATAAGGATTATTTGTAAGGTTCGTATCGAACCTTACAAATAATCCGGGCTCGGGATCTTTCTGTGTGGAGTTTGCATGTTCTCCCCGTGACTGCGTGGGTTCCCTCCGGGTACTCCGGATTCCTCCCACCTCCAAAGACATGCACCTGGGGATAGGTTGATTGGCAACACTAAATTGGCCCTAGTGTGTGAATGTGAGTGTGAATGTTGTCTATCTGTGTTGGTCTTGCGATGAGGTGGCGTCTTGTCCGGAACCGTCCCCCCACCCGGAGGCGCAGGTAAGCTACCCTCTTGGGCTTTGAGTTTGACACCTGGGACTTACACTGGCTGTGTGCTCCAGTTCTGTAGGGGGCGGCATGTCCAGTCTGGCGATGGAAAGCACAGTTAGTTGTCCACCGATTAATCAAAAGCTAATCGATATTATGGGAAATTATTGTCTGATTCCTTTTCAGAAGCAAAAAAATACTAGTTAGTGAAATGTTGGTCATCTGGATGATATGGGTCCTTAAACGGGTACCCAAATCTCATTGCACTTAATAGTGTTACGTACGGTGGGGGAAGGAGACGACACAACGGCAGGGATCAGTTCAATAGGTTTATTGAAACTGATGCAGATGATGTGTTAGGGTGTGGATGCTACTAAACGTGAATGGTGCAAGACGATGTGTAGAATTAACAATGTAAATGTTACCAGAGTTTGTTGTAAAAGCGTGTTGGATGAATCCTTCGTCAGACCAAAGGGGCAAGGCGAGAAGGCAGTCCGTGGGCAAGCGAGAGGTCGGGGGCTGGAGAGGGGCAACGAGGTCCGTGTCCAAGCAGGGATCGAGGGAGGCAGTCCAGAATCCAGTGGGGAAGTGGAGGCACACAGCTCGATCATGGGAAACAGAGGGAACACAGCGGAGAATACAGAGGACATAAGACACGGGCACAGGGAAAGCACCAGAGAGAACAAGTACGAGGAGGGAAGCCAGAGACGGGATGCTTACTACGAGGAGTGAACTACCTTCCGGCCAACGTTCCCTCTAAGGTGCGCGCCTGCGCAATTGCGCACTGCTCAAGCGTCCTCTGCGCACAGCAAATATATGCCGCGCACCAAATCAAATCCCATCTGAATTCTAAACAAAATAAACACATTTATTCTGTATAATTTTGCAATGCAACTCTGAGTGACAGTGACAACAAGCGGCCCTAACGGTGTTCGTCAACACCGTTCAATTGAACACCGTTCAATTATTGTAACGTCTATCGAGATGCTTTGAGGACAGGAATTATATCGATCACTTTATTGAGCAAAACTGTTTATATTCGGCCATAACCACACCAAAAACATGAGTAAAAAACTCCTATCTCGAAAAACTAGTCATTTTCTGCCGTACAAACCAGGCCAAAACCAACTTGTCATCTGTCACCAACACGCATACCACTAAGCCACTGGTGCGTTTATGGCCACACAAAAAGTCGGACAACTCAAACACCACACAAAGTTACACTATGACTCCTCAGTCATGCGTGTGCTTATTCTACTGTCATTTATTATTAATTTTAATTTATTGATATTAATCATGGAATGCTGTTACTAGAGAAAGTAACAGGAATGCACACTTTATCCTATGCTTACATTTCATTGTGCAACATGAGGATGTTTAAGGGGAACTAAATGTGATCTCTGAAAGGGGTACAAATGATTTCCAAAGCAAGAACCCTACCCAGACATATAGTACAATACTAATCCATAGCTTATGAAAAACAAGATGTATTTTCAATACAAGTGGGCCAAATCACTAATATTAGAAAATAATATCATGAAAATGACACCTCTCATTTGAGTGTTATAATAAAAGATTGGTTTGAGACAGGTGTGCTGCTGGTATTGCCACGTGGGATGTTGCTCACATGTGCTCCACTGAATGCTCAGGGAGTTTTTGTGTTTACTAAGACACATGAACAATTAGAGGGAACATTGCTTCCGGCACTGGATCTTTGGGTACGCTGGTCTTTATGCCGTCCGCCTTCATCAGACCTAGGTGTGCTGATTGCCGATTGATTGCAGGCGCGTGGCCCGGCGCGCTTCTAGCGTAGGTGCCGGCTGCACTAACAGCAGATGACATGCGGGGCTGCGCATGCGCCATGACAAATAGAACTTCAAAGTTTGCTGTGCACCGAGACCGTAGTAAGTGGACCGCAAAGTGTAATATTGGGCGGCATAGCTCGGTTGGTAGAGTGGCCGTGCCAGAAACTTGAGAGTTGCAGGTTCGATTCCCGCTTCCGCCATCCTAGTCACTGCCGTTGTGTCCTTGGGCAAGACACTTTACCCACCTGCTCCCAGTGCCACCCTCACTGGTTTGAATGTAACTTAGATATTGGGTTTCACTATGTAAAGTGCTTTGAGTCACTAGAGGAAAGCGCTATATAAATACAATTCACTATAAATATAATTCACCTAAAATGGAAAAAATAACATGTACTGTATATGTTGTGTTGACTGCAGGTATAATGCAAGGAGCCCACAAATATGCAGTCGTCATCATCAGGTGTGGCCACTTTTCACAGTGGAAGGAAAAAGAGGCACTCAGTGGCATTAAAATGTGAGACAGCGTGACAGAAAGGGAATGAAGACGTCTATCAAAAGGTGAGAAATGGAAGAGAGAAAAAAACGAAAGTGAGGAAGAGAAGTGCTTGATGGCCACTTGGTATTAAATAGTCTGCATTAGGAACCCCTACGATAAATAAATAATCTGATGGAAAATGTTCATGCACAGCAAGGCAAAGTCCAAACTTTGTTGAAAAGCTTTGATTGTTCCTTTCAAAAAAGTCTCTTAACGTGCTGGCTAGATTGCACCTTTGACGACAGCTCCCCTCAGCAGGTTAGCACCGATTGAGTGTGTAATCATGAGAGCTGGTGTTACAGTGAGTGTACCGGCAGTAATTAGACTCCTTGCTTACTCATGTCGCCTGAAAAGTCCCCGCCCCAAAAAACGGCTTGGAATGTTGTCCTTTTTACGCTATTACACTTCACTCAACACAGTCGTCATGACGCCGTCAAATCGCCAACATTCGGAGACCAGCATGGTGTGATAGAAGAAATGTGAAAAAATTATCAATGTGTTTGTGTTGTGTTCAAGTTTCGCTTTTGCAACTCATTGCACATAATTGTGGTGAGTTCACGGAACCTTGATTAAACTTTGAAAGAGAGGCGTCATTAGTTTTTAAAGACAGGGGAGGCTTATCGTCCAGTGGATAATAACCATAACAATGATGTGTTAGTTGTTATGATCTGTTGCCCGGATCATGTTTTGTTCTGTTAGTTTTGGCTACTTCAGTTCTGTTTTCTGCACCCCTGGGTTTGTGTTTCAGTTGCCATGACTGCAGATTAGTTTCACCTGCCTCTGATTAGTGTTCGGGACGCTCACCTGCTCCCGGGCACTAATCAGAGAGCTATTTATTCCCGTTTCTCTCCACTATCAGTCTGGCTGACGACGGATAACGACGACTATAGTTTTGATTCCTGTTTGCATGGTAGCTTCCATGCTAGGCTCTTCCTTAGCTATGCCACCCGTGCTATCGGCACGCTTTTGTTTTACTGCATTTCCTGCATGATTTATGAAAATAAATAATTTCCTACCTGCACGTCCGGAGCTTTCCCTCTGCATCTTGGGAGAACGACATCCGCATAACCATGCCACCAAGTCGTTACATTAGCATTATGATTATTAGTATCCACTAATGGTAATTATACATACATCAGCTAATCTACAACTCATACTATGAAGTTAAAGGAAACTTGACATTTATAATCATATTTCCGTGAATAATGACAGGTTGTTCCAAACCCAAAACCACTGAAGTTGTCACGTTGTTTAATTCGTAAATAAAAACAGAATACAATTATTAGCAAATCCTTTTCAACTTATATTTAATTGAAAAGACTGCAAAGACAAGATATTTAATGTTCGAACTGAGAAACTTTTTTTTTTTTTTTTGCAAACAATCAACTTAGAATTTAATGGCAGCAACATTTTGCAAAAAAGTTGGCACAGGGGCATTTTTACCACTGTGTTACATGGCCTTTCCTTTTAACAACACTCAGTAAACGTTTGGGAACTGAAGTGACCAATTTTTTAAGCTTTTCAGAAGGAATTATTTCCCATTCTTGCTTGATGTACAGCTTAAGTTGTTCAACAGTCCGGGGGTCTCCATTGTGGTATTGTAGGCTTCATATTGCGCCACACATTTTCAATGGGAGACAGGTCTGGACTACAGCCAGGCCAGTCTAGTACCCGCACGTGTTACAACAGCATGGCTTGGCATTGTCTTGCTGAAATAAGCAGGGGCGTCCATGATAACGTTGCTTGGATGGCAACATATGTTTCTCCAAAACCTGTATGTACCTTTCAGCATTAACGGTGCCTTCAAAGATGTGTAAGTTACCCATGCCTTGGGCACTAATACACCCCCATACCATCACAGATGCTGGCTTTTGAACTTTGCGCCTCGAACAATCCGGATTTGCAAATCATTGTATTTTGTTTTTATTAACGATTTACACAATATCACTGGTTTTGGGGTTTGTATCATTATTAAAACTCACATTCTGGCAACTTTATATTCAATTTGACGACACTATTTAGTAAAAAACAAACAAAAAATCTGAACTTTTAAAAAATCATTTTATGAGGGTTTAAGGATATTGCCTTGAGCCCCCCTAATTAGATGTTATCATGCCACGGTTTTGAACACTTGATGAATAACATTATCAATGAAACTAAGACAAAATAATGCGAATAGTTTGGGCTTTTTGATCATGGAGTGCGCCATCTACTGTGCTTCCGGGTTATCACGTGCGTAGAATGCAAGATAGAACTGGTTTACAGTCACATCATCCAGTTATGTTATTTCCATCTTTAAAAAACTCAAAAACCTTCTTAAAGTTTTTTTCCATACAAAATCTTGGGGACTGTCATGGTCTCAAATGATAGTTTGGACTCTCCCAACGGCGTGGCACAATTTGGAGAGTGGCTGTGCCAGCAACCTGAGGGTTGCAGGTTCGATCCCCGCTTCCGCCATCCTAGTCACTGCCGTTGTGTCCTTGGGCAAGACACTTTACCCACCTGCTCCCAGTGCCACCCACACTGGTTTGAATGTAACTTAGATATTGGGTTTCACTATGTAAAGCGCTTTGAGTCACTTGAGAAAAAGCGCTATATAAATGTAATTCACTTCACTTCACTTCACTTCTACCAACCACGTCACGTTCGTTGTGTCCTTGAGCAAGACACTTCACCCTTGCTCCTGATGGGTCGTGGTAAGCGCCTTGCATGGCAGCTCCCGCCATCAGTATGTGAATGGGTGAATGTGGAAATAGTGTCGAAGCGCTTTGAGTACCTTGAAGGTAGAAAAGCGCTATACAAGTAAAACCCATATTATTAGCTTCTGTATTGTTTCCTGTCCAGCGCTCTTATTTTTGTTTTCTAGTTCCTGTTTGCCTTCTTTTGTGTGAAGCCTGGCACCCTGTTAGAATAATCATGTGTATATTATCACACAACTCTTATGCTTAAGGGCCATTGCTATAGTTATTATCAATTGTGCTGAAATTGTATTTTTCTTTGTCTGTGCAAAGCTGGCAATCCAAAAGATTGCAAGCCAGTCTCGTATCAGTGTTTGTTTCTGGAATCGGCTTGCTGACTGCCAAGGCTGAACATTGAGTACCGTGACGCAGACAGAGTAGAGACAAGGCAATATCACGACTGCAGTTTGTATCTGTAACTAGAGTACAGCCTAAAAAACGTGTCTCCTCAATTGAGCCAAATTAACCTCTGTCTCTGCATGTTTCCTTGCTTCTCTTCTGTTTAATAGATGTCATCAGTGTTTGAACCTGACACACCCTCCCTTGCGACAATCATGTACATAATCAAATATCAATAAATAAACAAAGGTTTTATGATGGCGTCAGCTTGACGGTAGAATTGATTTATTTCTATTGACATTATTTCCTGAATGGTTTATTTTCTTATTATTACACAGTGGTTAACGTCTCTTTATAATGATATGACCGGGAAGTTAATTACAATTGCCTGCACAGTTAATACAGATTTTTATGATGGCGACAGTTTGCCCCTGGAACAGATTATTTATATTAACATTATTTGAATGGTGTCGTTTATTACTATCATTATGCAGTGGCTAACTTCTCCTTATACTTTAATGACAGTTTAAAAGGTTACTCAAGACAGTCTTTTCTAGTGTGCCGTGTGACACAGTCTGGTGTGCCGTGGGAGATGATCTAATTTCACCTATTTGGGTTAAAAATATTTTTTGCAAACCAATAGTTATAATCCGCAAATGATGTGTTGTTGTTGAGTGTCGGTGCTGTCTAGAGCTCGGCAAAGTAACCGTGTAATACTTTTCCATATCAGTAGGTAGCAGCCGGTAGCTAATTGCTTTGTAGATGTCGGAAACAGCGGGAGGCAGTGTGAAGGTAAAAAGATATCTAATGCTTTAACCAAAAATAAACAAAAGGTGAGCGCACCTAAGAAAAAGGCATTGAAGCTTAGGGAAGGCTATGCAGAGCGAAACTAAAATTGAAATGGCTACAAAGTAAACAAAAACAGAATGCTGGACGACAGCAAAGACTTACTGTGGAGCAAAGACGGCGTCCACAATGTACATCCGAACATGACATGACAATCGACAATGTCCCCACAAAGAAGGATAAAAACAACTGAAATATTCTTGATTGCTAAAACCAAGTAGATGCGGGAAATATCGCTCAAAGGAAGGCATGAAACTGCTACAGGAAAATATGAAAAAAAAGAGAAAAAGCCACCAAAATAGGAGCGCAAGACAAGAACTAAAACACTTCACACAGGAAAACAGCAAAAAACTCCAAATAAGTCCGGGTGGGATGTGACAGGTGGTGACAGTACACCTACTTTGAGACAAGAGCTATAGTCATGCATGCTTGGTTAGGGTTTAAAGTCATATCCAACAGTTGCGACGACTTTTTACTGTCAACTGAGTTCGTTTTTTAATGATTTCTGCTGGTGGTGTGTCTCCGGATTTTTTCAACGCAAAAAATGTGCCTTGGCTCAAAAAAGGTTGAAAAACACTGACAGAAGATGTACTGCGCCAGACAATAAAGGTTTTATGTTGGCGACAGTTGGACCCTGGAACGGACTATTTCTACTATCATTATTCCCTATGGGATTGTGTTCCACTTTATTTGACGTCTTCCGTTCTCTTTCTGCGCTGACCTTTCCTGGCTGGCGTGTGCTACATTGAACGCATCATCTCAACAAATAGCCAGGTAGGCCACTAAAATATTCACATTTTCAAAGAAATTAAATGGCACACGGTTGCAGGACGCCAGTGTAAAGTGCAGCCTCCTCAGTTTCCATGGAGACTCAATAAGCCCACCCCCCCACCTCTCCCCTGCACCCATTCGGAAACATGCACACGGATATTCTTGCCCTGTGAGCTGAGCAAACATATTTTGGGATATTCCCCATAGGTGGCTTGGTGGTGTAGTGAAAGGTGATCTGATTGCTCTAACAACATCCGTTCAAAAACGGCAGGCCGCATGTGCAAAGTGTGCCATCACTCTGCCGTGCAATGATGAGCCGAGCTAAATTTAGGTGCAGCAATATGTAGACCAGGTGTAATGAGCCTAGCCAGCTGGGTTCAGCACTGTTGGATCTGGATGGTCCTCTGAAGAACCAGTAACTGATATCAGCAAGCAATTTTTTTTTCATATTTCTATTGCCAATAGAGAGATAAACCTATACTTCACCTCCTATTTGGACCACTCAACACATTCCAATTACAGTAGGATGTCTAGGACTTGATTATTAGGACCACACTGAGAAGAAAGTTATTATGATAATTTATCATTTATAATGATAGTCAGAATTATACAGGATAAAGGGTGTGTTTCTTATATTTTTACATATAGCTTTTTCTTAAGTCAGAAAGTTACAATAAAATGTTTTATTGTTAGAGGTATTAATTTTATTGAGAATGTACAGTAGTTATACTTTTGACAAGTTATTGTCAAAAAGAAGTTTAAATTCAAACTTTGTACTTTTTTTTTTTCTTGCTTAAAACATGATTTAATACTCTAAATGTAGACTTAATCTCACAGGAATGCAGTTGTTTTCTTTTCTTACAACAAAGTATTTTTTCTAAGAAAAAAAGTGGCAATGTTATTATTATTTTTTAATTATGATTCTTCATTTCATTTTCATTGTCCTTTATTTAACAAGGTATAATATGTGAATGTACAGTAGTTATAATTTTGACAAGTTATTGACAAAAAAAAGTTTAAATTCTAACTTTTTTGCTTTGATTGATTGATTAAAACATTATTTAATTAATTAAATGTAGACTTAATCTCACAGGATAAAGGTTTTTTTTCTCATATTTTTACATTTAACTTTTTCTTCAATCAGAAAGTTACAATAAAATGTTTTATTGTTAGATGTATTAATTTTATTGAAAATGATCAGTAGTTATACGTTTGACAAGTTATTGGCAAAAAAAAGTTTAAATTCTAAATTTTTTGCTTAAAACATGATTTTATTCTCTAAATGTAGACTTAATCTCACAGGAATACAGTTGTTTTCTTTTCTTACAATAGAGTATTTTTTTTAAGAAAAAAAGTGGCAATGTTTTTTTTATTTTTTATTTTTTTATTATGATTCTTCATTTCATTTGCATTGTCCTTTATTCAACAATGTATTATATGAGAATGTACAGTAGTTATACCTTTGACAATTTATTGACCAAAAAAAGTTTAAATTCTAACTTTTTTGCTTAAAACATGGTTTAATTAATTAAATGTAGACTTAGTCTCAAAGGAAAAAGAGTTGTTTTCTTTTTTTACAATAAAGTATTTTTTCTAAGAAAAAAAGTGGCAATGTTAAAAAAACATTTTTTTTAATCATGATTCTTCATTTCATTTTCATTGTCCTTTATTTAACAAGGTAATAAAAAACTATTTGAGATTAAACTCTCTTTTGCAAGAATGACCTGGCAAGAGGGCAGCAAAAAGAGGTTTCATAAATAACTAGAACAACAAAAAACAAGAGCAGTCACATACTATAGTTAAAAATACAAATTATTTACAACATTAGCATAAAAACATGCAATAGGAAATATAATCTTAGTGAAAAATTTTAGTTAAAACATTTGTATGCACGTACAACACTTAAAACCTTTAGTATATCAGTACTAATATAATCCAATTCAAGAAACTGTTCAAACTTAAAGTGTTTACAAAGTACAAAGAAGAAGAACCTTGATAAACATTCTGAATTTATTGATAATCTTATTCATTTCACCATATGAAATACGACTTACTTCACTAAATATTATTTCTTTATGTTATTACTTATGGAGTATATTGTGAATAAACTGTGAACTGGAAGTGAACAAAAGTGTAAGCAAGTGCTATGTAAAGTAAAAGGTGTAGGATTAAATAAACTCTGCTTCTTCCTTCTCCTTTTCGAACTTGTTGAAAAGAGAAACTGGAAATTGCGATGTATCTTGTTGTAATTGTTTACATGTTCGAAATAAACTCAAACTCAAACTCAATAGGTTAAAAAAAAGCAGTTTCCCGGTCCATTGAAATGGCCTGACATTACCCCAAAGTGATCAGTTCAGGTAGCCTCAGATCCTTTTGTAATTCATTCCATGACCATGGAACAGCAAATCCGAAGGCTTTTTTTATTTTTTTATTTTTTTTATTTTTTTTATTTTTTTTTTTTTTACTGAGACTTGTGTTTGCTCGAGTAACCAAGGATGTCATGTGACCTTAAACTGTAGCGATTGGAGTCTCTACACATAAATGAACATAAATAAGAGGGAATATAAAAAAAATAATATTGTACAAAGGAAAAGTAATTCTGACAATTCCCACAACTTTACTAAAAAAAAAAATCTTTAAAAGATAATGTATTGACTGTAATCATAATAGAATAAAATCCAATTTTGTCAATAATAATTTAGTCATATTCCAGAAAAAAAAGTTGCAAAGTTTCAGTTATATTTTTTGGAATATAAAGAATGCGGTTATTTATTGATAAGTCATTTTCTAAATTCCTCAAATGTATTGTTATGAGAATGTGGTCTATTCCCTTGAAATATATAATTTATTGATCGGACTACAGTCGTAATCTTAGTTTAAAAGTTCAACTTTTGAAAGAAAAATTTTTATTTTTACAATATTTAACAATTATATTGTATATATAAAAAGGATATAGTCCAAATACTTGACAACTGAGAAGTAATTTTTTGGTATAACAAGTCAAAAAACTGCAAGCCTAAACTTGTATTTTTATGTTTAAAAAAAAAAAACCTAATCGAAATTAAAAATAAAAATAAAAAACATTTTGATTTAAGAAAGAAAATTAACTTCACTCATTTTTTTTAAGTGAATGTCAAAATTCCTCCCTTTTTTCCAGAAAATGGTAACTTTTTTCATGAGATACATTCTAAAATATATAGTTTAATTACCGGTACTTAAACATAATTTTTGTATTGAAAAAGAGTCAAAAAATAAAAGTAAAAGTACTACTTAAAAAAAACAACTATTCTTAAAATTTTCAAAATAATATTGTGTATATTTAACAGAATACAGTCATATTTTTGACAACTGAAAATCAAAAGTAAAAAAAAAATTGCAGGAATAAACTTGTCATTTTTTTGGTAAAAATGCTAAAAGTATATATGTATTATATTTAAAAACAACTTAGGGTATCGATTTTATGAAAATAAAGATAGTTTTGATGGGTGAATGTTCCTATTATTGAATTATCTTTCAATTACTGTATTCTGTAATGCATGTAATGTTCTCCTCAGGGTGATACTAGAGTGTGTTAAATATTAAAAATATTTAAATCTGAAATATTTTGGGGGGGAAATAAAAGTGGGAGAAGTGTCATTATGACCATAGAACTGGAAATACACCTTATTGCTACATAACAGTAGTAATAGTATTGAGTAATATGAGTAATATAGTCCACTTCTGTTTGGTGTTGATGTGAAGAGACTGTCCTCCAAGGTTGTCAGACATAATTATAGATAAATATAAAATGTGTCGTCTGACTTCTTTTTACACTTGAATGACAGCTAAGAAGTAGAGGTGGGGAAAGTAATCGATTTTTAAAAGCATCGCAATTCGGACATGGACAATTATAAAATCCATTATCAATAATCGATAATCAATTTATTTGTTGTAAATAAAGTAATGCAGACTGTTCTAAAATTTGGCTGACTCAACCTCACCGAGAGATTCGACCAGCTCCTTTATTATATGTTCCATTTTTGCACACACTTTCATTAATTGTATAATTAATTAATTTAACTGTTTCTCATTAGAAATGCTCTGTTTTTTTTAAAGTTGCTAGTGATTTCTGTCATGCCTCTGGTGAGGGCCGTCACATTTTTCCTCCTCCCGTCTTGTCCTTGCTTGCTCTTTTTGTCTTGTCTTGTCTACACTTTTTTTGAAGCCTCTTTCTTTGCGCTGTCCTCCAAATCTAAACATCAGACATGGAATTGATCAGCTGGACTCTCGACTCAATTGACAAAATCTTTTCGACGAGGAAAAGAGGTTCTGGGGAGACTGGCGGCCCTGATGGAACCATTGCTGCGGGGTACGTGAGAGATTCCTGGGACGAATGGAGAATCATGTGCCTCTCAGTCCTTTCCATCGAGGACGTGGAAGACATCTACCTATTTGGAACCATGATCGCGGGGCACCTGCTGATTGGGCTGGGCATTGCGCTGGTGTATCGTCAAATTCGTAAGACGATGGCAGCCACTCAAGGAGCCCAAAGGCTGTTCGTCGCAATGGAAGGATTGGGTCGGGCTGTGGGATCACAGTCTGGGGCGATTTTTGAACTGAATCGCAAGATGGATCACATCATGGAGAAGATTGTTGAAAGGGAAAAATTGGATATGAGAGCCAACATGGATGAATAGAACAGACAAGCCATTGTAATGTCTGCTCGCGGAAAAACAAAAATCCTAATCTACGATTTGACTCCCTCGAATGGCCTTGACGCTGCAACAACAGGAGCAGGCTGTTTTGTAAACATCCCCAAGGACTCTCAAAAATGGACACTTTTGACCTCCCTCCCTCCTCAACGACACCTGGAAGTCGAACTTTGCTTGCATTGCATGCAGAACGGCCCCGGGCCTATGGACACAACACCACTACACCCAAAGACAATGGGTATATACACAAACACACACCCCACTCCCACCCAACGCCTTCACCACCGCTTGATTCCCCGTCGGGGTGATGGACGGCTGAGTAGCGCTTTATAGCAGCAGGCCGGCCACCAGGGCTCTAACCCCCCCACCTTGTTGCGAGTTGTTGTGATTATATGTAACTTGTTTATGTGTGCTATGGCAAATGAGGTTTTTTCCCTTGGACTCAGTCTGGACCCCCTCCCGAGGGTCCAGCCTTTGACTGATATTTTTTACTCTTCCCCCCTTTCCCAATTGTACCTTTTTCCCACCTTTTTAAGGAGCGCCGTATGTGGCTGATCCGTTGGCGGTCCTGTTCTTGTCTCCCTGTAACGTATGTCTGCTCTTAGTGGGACTGTGCCGAAAATGTAATTTCAGTTCTTATATGTCTTGTACATGTTAAAGAATGGACAATAATAAAGCATCCTGAATCCTGAAATCCTGATAAGGGGTTATTTAGTGAAACAAAAAGAAATGTAAAATTGCGTTAATATGCATGAATTAAAAATGCATCAATGATCAATTTTTAATCGAATTGTAGCTCCTGAATGGTATTAGAACCGTGAGGTGCACAAAGATTCCCTCCTCTACCAAGAAGTGTTAGTGAAAACCTTGCCTGTGCTGTGAATAAAGTTGATGATGGCCACAGCTTGCTTGACTCTGGAACAGATGAATGCATATTGATGATTTCCTATGGGAAGAATCAATACGAAAGTAGAGATAATTATTAACCGTCAGCCTCAAGGCTGGGAACTGTTTGATTGCTTTTAAGGAAGTTTGAAATTAAGTCCACCAGCAAAGCAGAAGTTCACCAATGAAATGAGTAGTGACTTTTAAAAACATTTTAAACAACATTTATGTTGCATTCAGGCAACATTTGAGAAGGTACAATTCCCTGCTGATAAATGGAGTAGCAGATGGATCCATCGCTTGTTTGTGCAGCATGCACATGTAAAGGCATGCTTATTTATTTATATTACACAGCAGGGAGGGCTGTGTTTCACTTCTTGGATTCTTGATTTTTTATTTTTGTCTGCTCGCCAACAATGATGCGCTTGGATCCATTTTCTCCTTCCCAGCATACTTTCTCTTATGCTGTTTATTTTGAGATCATCCCCAAAAAGGCTGCGAATTTATGCAAATCAATAGGCCCATGTGCTTATGCTTAACCACTTTCAGGATCCGCAAACTTTTCACTCACTCCTTTGTGTGTACTTTTTGCCATAAACTACACACATAGGCATAGGCGCCGATCCCGTGGGTGCTTTGGGGCCTGAGCACCCACGTGGGATTGATGTCAACTTTCAATCTTTAAAATGATTTTGAAAGATCAATCTTGTTGTTTATTTCGTGGCGAGTTTGGTCCGTTTTACATAACGATAATGTCACAAATCATATAGTCTATAATTCACAAAGCCTAACCAAGACATCATTGTGCCAAAAAATGAACTAATGACACATTTATTTTGACTTTGAACTCACTGCACACGGGCAAATGAAGAGCATACATGTCGCACTAAGGGTGGCAGTAAGAACAATGCCAACACTGTCATAAATATGTGCCATATAGTGAAACCACACTAAACAACAACGACAAACACATTTTGGAAGAATATTTGCACCGCAACACAACATAAACACTACTGAACAAATCCCCGGAATTCCCTGCAGCACCAACTCTTCCGACGCTTTGCATTGGACTTGGTGATGTATGGCTTAGATGCAACTGCTCGGCCATGGAAACCCATTCCACGAAGCTCTCTGCGTACTGTATGTGGGCTAATTGGAAGGTAACATGACGTTTGGAGCTCTGTAGCAACTGACTGTGCAGAAAGTCTTTGCACTATGCGCTTCAGCATCCGCGGACCCCTCTCTGTCAGTTTACGTGGCCTACCACTTGGTGGCTGAGTTGCTGTTGTTCCCAAACTCTTCCATTTTCTTATATAAAAAGCCGTCTGTTGACTTTGGAATATTTAGGAGCGAGGAAATTTCACGACTGGATTTGTTGCACAGGTGGCATCCTATGACAGTTCCACGCTGGAAATCACCTAGCTCCTGAGAGCGGCCCATTCTTTCACAAATGTTTGTAGAAACGGTCTCCATGCATAAGTGCTTGATTTTATACACCTGTGACCGGGCCAAGTGATTAGGACACCTGATTCTCATCATTTGGATGGGTAGCCAAATACTTTTGGCAATATAGTGTACTCTACACGGGTCAGTTATTACTTCACATCTTATTTTAACGACATTACTATTGTTTGTCTAACCCTCTCACTATCCTTTTTGTCCTCTTGGCCTACATTTTCATTCATCCACGCATGCAAATTATGACCTTGCACCCCCACAGTTGTCTGTGTGCCACCCATCTGGGGTGTGGCCTTTGTCCATAAAGGGGGAGGGGCTAAGGAGGCAAGCAGTCAGGTTGGGCGATACTGCACATTTTTGGTATCTATTTGATATCAAGCAAAATAGCAGGTCCAGTATAACTAATACCAACACGTTTTGCTTAAAATTTGAAAGTATGTTAATATATACACAAAACAACACCAATAATGTAACAATATGAACATTTTAATGCACAATTTATACATTTACGACAATATAAAATAATGTAATTATTCCTGTATTCCCTGTTCTTACATGAGCACACGTGTCCTAACAGTGATGAACTGGAATTTTATTGGGTTTGGTTTGCAGCCGTTGTTTTTACATTTTACTTGTACCACATGATTATAATCTATTTTAGGTTTCTATTTATTCTATTATTTTTATAATCAATTGCTAAATACATACACTATTTATAACCTACTCTATGTATATGCTGTTCTGTTAAAAGTATTATATATATTAGTACAATTTCATGTCATTGTTATTGGCACCAAAATTAATATGGTTATCATTATCATTGCAGTATTGATTATGTTTTAAAAGTACTTCTTCATACACTGACATATTTTAACCTGTTTTTATTTCAAATAAATGAATACATAAATATATTAAATAATTAAAAACAATTAAAATAATAATAAACAAATACATAAATGTTCTATTATTTTTGGAGTTGTTGAATATGTTTATCTTCTTTTGTTTGAATTTTTAAAGGTTTTAGAGTGTTTAATATAAAAGACGAAACAAAAGTTATTTATAATGGGGAAAGACGTTAATGTGTCTTGTATTCTCATTAGCATTTAAGCTGGCGAACGATTAGCACGCTGGCCGCTTCTCCAGAAAATGAGCAGTATCACCATGAGTATTTTTTTTTCAAACGAGATAATTAATCACGGTTTTACGATAATTACAATTTGTAATGGTAATACTGAGTGCCTGGAATTTTTGGCAGAAGAAACATCAAATATTGTTCTATTATTATTTGACTGTTGTATGTTTAACTTCTGTTTTAATTTGTATAGGTTTTAGAATGTCTAATGTTAAAGGAAACTGGTGTTGTTTATATTGGGAAAATATGTTCATGTGTTTTGTATTCACGCTAGCATTCAAGCTAGTTAGCGATTAGCATGATAGCTGCTTCCCCAGGTAGTAAGCAGTATCGCCGTTAACTTTTTCAAAGTGAGCTAATCAATCACGGTTTTCTGATTCGAAACGGTAATACTAGCAGTCTGAATTTTTATCGCAGTTAATTAATGTATCGGTTATTGTTATATTCCTAGTTCATGCTATTGTTTCTGTGGTACTCATTGGGCTAAGTCTAGGAATTTCAGGTACCAATAGTGCGTTCCATTTGTACTGGGAAGTCAGAATTTCCGAGTTCCCGAGTTGGATTGAAAGATGGCTGCTCTGGATGTAAACAATATATGCTTCTAGGATATTCGTTATTAGCACTTCTGATTAGTTGTCGCACTAAATCGGTTGTATATGATGTATTGTTAGATGTTCATATATGCTAACCTTACTGTAGCGTTATTTTTTTTCATGTGGTATACATTCTATATCGCGAGCAATAGCTTCTGTGTTTACTCTTCATTCATTGTGTTTGAAGGTTGCTGAAGGACTGCATATTTTCCCATTGGTTGTTCATATTCAGACAAAGAAGTCGCAACTCTAGCTTTCATGGATGTAGTGTTGTCCCGATACCAATATTTTGGTACCGATACCAAAATGGTTTCGATACTTTTCGGTACTTTTCTAAATAAAGGGGACCACAAAAAATTGCATGATTGGCTGTATTTTAACAAAAAGTCTTATGGTACATTAAACATATGTTTCTTATTGCAAGTTTGTACTTAAATAAAATAGTGAACGTACTAGACAACTTGTCTTTTATTAGTAAGTAAGCAAACAAATGCTTCTAATTAGTCTGCTGACATATGCATTAACATATTGTGTCATTTTCCATTCTATTATTTTGTCAAAAATATAAAGGACAAGTGGTAGAAAATGAATTATTAATCTATTTGTTCATTTACTGTTAATATCTGCTTACTTTCTCTTTTAACATGTTCTATCTACACTTATGTTAAAATGTAATAATCACTTATTCTTCTGTTGTTTGATACTTTACATTAGTTTTGGATGATACCACAAATTTGGGTATCAATCCGATACCAAGTAGTTACAGGATCATACATTGGTCATATTCAAAGTCCTCATGTGTCCAGGGACATATTTCCTGAGTTTATAAACATAATATACATTTTTAAAAACCGAAAGAAGATGTTGTGATGCCAAAAAATATCTACGTAATCATAGTAGTATCGATGAGATACGCTACTGTACTTGGTATCATTACAGTGGATGTTAGGTGTAGATCCACTAATGGCGTTTGTTTACATTTTGACGCCAGTGAGCTACGGTGTGTAGTGAAGCATGTTTAGCGGACCGGTACTTTTCAGAGGCGGTATAGTACAGAATATGATTCATTAGTATCGCGGTACTATACTAATACCGGTATATCGTGCAACTGGAACGCTCACAACTAGGCTGTGAGGTCATTCCCATCATGTGGAGGATATAGGCTGTAATGACTGGAGTCTCTACACACAAAGGAACACAGATAGGTGGGGACAAGTCCAAGAAGACATTTATAAACAGTGTTGCCACAGTTACCTTGAAAAACTAATCTGATTAATGACCACTGATTACTCCTTTAGAAAGTAACTTAGTAACTTTACTGATTAGTTGATTTTAAAAGTAACTAAGTTAGATTACAAGTTACTCTATTAGTTACATTCAGCAATGCAGCTACCGACATTACCCCCGTCGCCTCAACATAAAAATGACAAGCGGCATCGAGAGGAGCCAGATGAGGTGGTTCGGGCATCTGGTCAGGATGCCACCCGAACGCCTCCCTAGGGAGGTGTTTCGGGCACGTCCGACCGGTAGGAGGCCACGGGGAAGACCCAGGACACGTTGGGAAGACTATGTCTCCCGGCTGGCCTGGGAACGCCTCGGGATCCCCCGGGAGGAGCTGGACGAAATGGCTGGGGAGAGGGAAGTCTGGGCTTCCCTGCTTAGACTGCTGCCCCCGCGACCCAACCTCGGATAAGTGGAAGAAGATGGATGGATGGATGGATGGATGGATGGATGGTTTTGCCAATAATCACTTTATTCAACATTAACAACTGCACTTAACATAAATACTTGTATTACATATTAAAATAAAAAATAACGACAGTCTTTCTTTACTTGACATAAATACTTGTTTTATCTACATATAAAAAAAAAACAGTTTTTCTTTACAGCAGTTGACATAAATTCTTTGTTTTTTATAAAATAAAATAAATACTGTCTTTTTTTAACCTGATTATTAATACTGCAATGGCAAAACCTACAAATATAAATGTAACTATTAAATTATGTTTCTTATGAACACTGAACCTGTTGTTCACAACATCAGAGCAGCTCGGTGTGGTTTTACAAAACATTGTATAACTCCACGTTAGCTCTAAATGTTCTATTGTTAGAATCAAGTTATGAGTCAAACAGTGGTGTGGGGCGAGTAAACCAGTGGTTGTACCTCATTAACGAAAGCCTCTCAAACCTCTTGTCAGAAAGTCTATTCCTCCTTCAGTGCAGCTTTCAGGTCACTCTCCATCTGTGCATACACCATCTCCAGGTAATACGAAAAGGACATTCTGTGAGGTCAGTCCGCGTTGACCGCAGCGAGGATCTTGTTTATTATGGCACGGAACGGGGGCGAGTCAACTGTGCTTAAGGGCAGCATTTCCTCGACAACATACTGCCCGACCAACTTCTTTAACTCGAAATAATGACTGTATTTCCGACTTGAAAACGCGCTTCTCTCTCCGCCCTCCATTGTTGTTTACTTACCATGAATTGATTAACGTGGACCCCGACTTGAACAAGTTGAAAAACTTATTTGGGTGTTACCATTTATTGGTCAATTGTACGGAATATGTACTGTGCTGTGCAATTTACTAATAAAAGTCTCAATCAATCAAAAAACTTCGGTGATCCTCATGCTAAAAACGTGACTTGTCACTTTCCAAGACGGCAAGAAGAAATACAATTTATTTTTATGAGGGGAAAAAAAATTAAAAAAAATAGTAACGCACAGTGACTTAAATAAACTTTAATCTGACTACTGGTTTAAAAATAGTAACGCGTTAGATTTGTCGTTAATGAAAAAAGACATCATATTTGACTAACGCATTACTAAGTAACACGCTACCGGCATCAGTGTTTATAAATAAAAAACATCCATCGAGACAATGAAGATCCTTGATTTCTTCAACTGAAAATAGGGTAAATCGTTCAAAATAACTACAGCAAATGATACAACCATATCGAGAATGTAACAATATCAACAACACAACAAAAATACAAAAATATTTGTGAAAATAAACAAAAAAATATGCATTTAATCACAGTAGTATTGATCCGATACCACACATGATGTGATATCGACGGGTTGACATTTGTGTCGCCCACCCCAGCAGCGCGCTGTTAAATTGTCAAAGTTGTGGTGTGGCAAACTAACGTGGCTTCTTGTTATGGAGACAACATCGACAATGTAACAATATCAACAACACAACAAAAATCCGAAAATATTTGTGAAAATAAACAACAAAATATCCATAAAATCACAGTAGTATCGATCCGATACCACATTTGATGTGATATCGACGGGTTGACATTTGTGTCGCCCACCAAAGCATTGCGCTGTTAAGTTTTCAAAGTTGTGGTGTGGCCAACTAATGTGGCTTCTTGTTATGGAGATAACATCGACAATGTAACAATATCAACAACACAATATCAGCAAAAATACGAAAATATTTGTGAAAATAAACAAAAAATATCCATATAATCACAGCAGTATCGATCCGATACCACATTTGATGTGATATCGACAGGTTGACATTTGTGTCGCCCACCAAAGCAGTGCGCTGTTAAGTTTTCAAAGTTGTGGTGTGGCCAACTAACGTGGCTTCTTGTTACGGAGACAACATCGACAATGTAACAATATCAACAACACAATATCAACGAAAATATTTGTGAAAATAAACAAAAAAAAAATCCATATAGTCACAGTCGTATTGATCCGATACCACTTTCGATGTGATATCGACGGGTTGACATTTGTGTCGCCCACCCCAGCAGTGCACTGTTAAGTTTTCAAAGTTGTAGTGTGGCCAACTAACGTGGCTTCTTGCTATGAGACCACATCGACAATGTAACAATATCAACAAAAATACGAAAATATTTGTGAAAATAAACAAAAAAATATCCATATAATTACAGTAGCATCGATCTGATACCACATTTGATGTGATATCGACGGGTTGACATTTGTGTCGCCCACCCCAGCAGAGCGCTGTTAAGTTTTCAAAGTTGTGGTTTGGCCAACTAATGTGTCTTCTTGCTATGGAGACAACATTGACAATGTAAAAATATCAACAACACAATATCAACAAACATATGAAAATATTTGTGAAAATAAACCAAAAAAATATCCATATAGTCACAGTAGTATCGATCAGATACCACACTTGATGTGATATCGACGGGTTGACATTTGTATCGCCCATCCCAGCAGCGCGCTGTTAAGTTTTCAAAGTTGTGGTGTGGCGAACTAACGTGGCTTCCTGTTATTGAGACCACATTGACAATGTAACAATATCAACAAAAATACAAAAATATTTGTGAAAATAAACAAAAAAATATCCATATAATCACACTAGTATCGATCCGATACCACACTCTGATGTGATATCGACGGGTTGACATTTGTATCGCCCATCCCAGCAGCGCGCTGTTAAGTTTTCAAAGTTGTAGTGTGGCCAACTAACGTGGCTTCTTGCTATGGAGACCACATCGACAATGTAACAATATCAACAAAAATACGAAAATGTTTGTGAAAATAAACAAAAAAATGTCCATATAATCACACTAGTATCGATCCGATACCACACTTGATGTGATATCGACGGGTTGACATTTGTATCGCCCACCGCAGCAGTGCGCTGTTAAGTTTTCAAAGTTGTAGTGTGGCCAACTAACGTGGCTTCTTGCTATGGAGACCACAACGACAATGTAACAATATCAACAAAAATACGAAAATATTTGTGAAAATAAACCAAAAAAATATCCATATAGTCACAGTAGTATCGATCCGATACCACACTTGATGTGATATCGACGGGTTGACATTTGTATCGCCCATCCCAGCAGCGCGCTGTTAAGTTTTCAAAGTTGTAGTGTGGCCAACTAACGTGGCTTCTTGCTATGGAGACAACATCGACAATGTAACAATATCAACAACACAATATCAACAAAAATACGAAAATATTTGTGAAAATAAACCAAAAAAATATCCATATAGTCACAGTAGTATCGATCCGATACCACACTTGATGTGATATTGACGGGTTGACATTTGTATCACCCATCCCAGCAGCGCGCTGTTAAGTTTTCAAAGTTGTAGTGTGGCCAACTAACGTGGCTTCTTGCTATGGAGACAACATCGACAATGTAACAATATGAACAAAAATATGAAAATATTTGTGAAAATAAACAATATCCATATAATCACACTAGTATCGATCCGATACCACACTTTATGTGATATCGACGGGTTGACATTTGTATCGCCCATCCCAGCAGCGCGCTGTTAAGTTTTCAATGTTGTAGTGTGGCCAACTAACGTGGCTTCTTGCTATGGAGACAACATCGACAATGTAACAATATCAACAACACAATATCAACAAAAATACGAAAATATTTGTGAAAATAAACCAAAAAAATATCCATATAGTCACAGTAGTATCGATCCGATACCACACTTGATGTGATATCGACGGGTTGACATTTGTATCGCCCATCCCAGCAGCGTGCTGTTAAGTTTTCAAAGTTGTAGTGTGGCCAACTAACGTGGCTTCTTGCTATGGAGACCACATCGACAATGTAACAATATCAACAACACAATATCAACAAAAATACGAAAATATTTGTGAAAATAAACCAAAAAAATATCCATATAGTCACAGTAGTATCGACACGATACCACACTTGATGTGATATCGACGGGTTGACATTTGTATCGCCCATCCCAGCAGCGCGCTGTTAAATTTTCAAAGTTGTAGTGTGGCCAACTAACGTGGCTTCTTGCTAGGGAGACAACATCGACAATGTAACAATATGAACAAAAATATGAAAATATTTGTGAAAATAAACAAAAAAATATCCATATAATCACACTAGTATCGATCCGATACCACACTTGATGTGATATCGACGGGTTGACATGTGTATCGCCCATCCCAGCAGAGCGCTGTTAAGTTTTCAATGTTGTAGTGTGGCCAACTAACGTAGCTTCTTGCTATGGAGACAACATCGACAATGTAACAATATGAACAAAAATATGTAAATATTTGTGAAAATAAACAAAAAAATATCCATATAATCACACTAGTTTTGATCCGATACCACACTTGATGTGATATCGACGGGTTGACATTTGTATTGCCCATCCCAGCAGCGCGCTGTTAAGTTTTCAAAGTTTTAGTGTGGCCAACTAACGTGGCTTCTTGCTATGGAGACCACAACGACAATGTAACAATATCAACAAAAATACGAAAATATTTGTGAAAATAAACAAAAAAATATCCATATAATCACACTAGTATCGATCCGATATCACACTTGACGTGAGATCGACGAGTTGACATTTGTATCGCCCACCCCAGCAGTGCGCTGTTAAGTTTTCAAAGTTGTGATGTGGCCAACTAATGTGGCTTCTTGTTATGGAGACAATCAGGGACTAACTAACGAAGCGGAGTATCTTTTTTTAATTCACTTTAGTCCTAATTCATGTAAAGTAGCACATATTAGGGTACTGGGGTTTAATGGTGAGGCGGACTGATATATTCCATTGATCAGTTGGGTGCCTTGTGTCTCTCAGTCCACAGTGCCCGCCCCGTTTGGCTTCACGTGGGTTGATAGTGGAAGATTGATTACATCGCCGGGATTTGCCGTGGAGGCATAGCACGCAGGCGGGCTGAGATTTGCTCTCTTAACAGCTGGAAAAAGACATTATTATCATATATTTAAGTCAGTGTCTAAGTACTATTTACTAAATAACATTTAGACATTTTACGTCCCCCTAAGTAGTCGTGCCAGACTTGGACTTGGGTGTCGGGGAGCTCCTCCGCAGTGTTCCGTGGATGTGTGGAGGTAGCACGCCGGGGAGTGGGTTGGGTCGCCCGGGTGCCTGGCACAGATCCTCGGCGCTCAGACGCCAAAGGTGAGCGGAAGAAAAAAAACCCACAAAGAAGGTGTAGTGCTTGCGGAGGACGTCGTACGAGTGGAAGGCACCTTGTGTGGATTTGTCAAGACAAGCTGAGCGGGATTCGTCTTCCTTTTTCCGGGTCTGGAGGAGCCGTCGTCCAAACAGGAAGAGCGGACATCGCTGGGGTGGCTCAGCCGGGCAAGGCACGATGGCAACCGGTGTGCTCCTCGTCGCCTTCACGCTGCTTGGTGAGTACACCAAGACACCTTTTAAAGTGTTTAAAGTTAAAAATGCGTCGTAAAAACATGAAAGTAATTGACATTTTAATTTAAAAAAAAAAAACTAATTAAAAATGGAATCTAAGACTTGAAAACAACAAAGACAAATATGTTTAAACAACCAATGTTCCTTGTTATGATGTGTACTTTATCCAGACATATTTTACATTAAAAATAAAGCACATGCAACTAATTTAGGAAAAAGGGCTGTTTTGCCACATATCACAACAAAAAATACAATAAATATTTTTTAAATTGTATTAAATATAAAAATATTCAAACAGTGTTTTTCAACCACTGTGCCGCGGCACACCAGTGTGCCGTGAGATAGTCTGGTGTGCCGTGGGAGATAATGCAGTTTCACCTATTAGGGTTAAAAATATTTCTGGCTAACCAGTAATTATAATCTGCAAATAATGTTCTGTTGTTGAGTGTCGGTGTTGTCTAGAGCTCGGAAGAGTAACCATGTTTTACCATACCATATCAGTTGGTGGCTAATTGCTTTGTGTCGGTGCTGTCTAGAGCAGTGTTTTTTCAACCTTTTTTGAGCCAAGGCGCATTTTTTAAATTAAAAAAATTCTGGAGGCCCACCACCAGCAGAAATCATTAAAAAATTAAACTCAGTAGACAATAAAAAGTCGTTAAACCATAACCAACCATGCATCACTATAGCTCTTGTCTCAAAGTAGGTGTACTGTCACGATCTGTCACATCACGCCGTGACTTATTTTGAGTTTTTTGGTGTTTCCTGTGTGTAGTGTTTAAGTTCTTGTCTTGCGCTCCTATTTTGGTGGCTTGTCCTGTTGCAGTTTCATGTCTTCTTTTGAGCGCTATTCCCCGCACCTGCTTTGTTTTAGCAATCAAGAATATTTAAGTTGTGGCTATCTTTTTTTTGTGTGGACATTGTTGTCATGTCATGTACGGATGTACTTTGTGGATGCCGTCTCTGCGCCACACGCTGTAAGTTTTTGCTGTCGTCCAGCCTTCTGTTTTTGTTTACTTTGTAGCCAGTTCATTTTTTTTTCGTTCTACATAGCCATCCCTAAGCTTTAATGCCTCTTCTTAGGGGCACACACCTTTTGTTTATTTTTGGTTTAAGCCGAGAGATTTATAAGTACTCTTTAAGATGTCCAATGTCATTTTTTAAATTTGAAACTGACATACTGTTGGAAAAAAAGTCTGTCGCTTGAGGTACAATTTCAAATAGTCTACCCTAGGGTTGTACGGTATAAGTTAAAGTTAAAGTACCAATGATTGTCACACACACATTAGGTGTGGTGAAATTTGTCCTCTGCATTTGACCCATCCCCTTGTTCACCCCCTGGGAGGTGAGGCGAGCAGCGAGCAGCAGCGGGGGCTGTTCCCGGGAATCATTTTTGGTGATTTAACCCCCAATTCCAACCCTTGATGTTGAGTGGCAAGCAGGGAGGTAATGGGTCCCATTTTTACAGTCTTTGGTATGACTCGGCCGGGGTTTGAACTCACAACCTACCGATCTCAGGGCGGACACTCTAACCACTAGGCCACTGAGTAGGTACTAATACCGATATTAGTATAGTACCGCAATACTAATGAATCATATTCGGTACTACTTCGACCGGTACCTCTAAAGCAGGGATCACCAACCTTTTTGAAACCAAGAGCTACTTCTTGGGTACTGATTAATGCGAAGGGCTACCAGTTTGATACACACTTAAATATATTGCCAGAAATAGCCAATTTGCTCAATTTACCTTTAACTCTATGTTATTATTAATAATTAATGATATTTACACTTAATTGAACGGTTTAAAAGAGGAGAAAACATGAAAAAAATGACAATTACATTTTGAAACATAGTTTATCTTCAATTTCGACTCTTTAAAATTCAAATTCAACCGAAAAAAAGAAGAGAAAAATTTAAAAAAATAATTTATGGAACATCATTAGTAATTTTTCCTGATTAAGATTAATTTTAGAATTTTAATGACATGTTTTAAATAGGTTAAAATCCAATCTGCACTTTGTTAGAATATATAACAAATTGGACCAAGCTATATTTCTAACAAAGACAAATCATTATTTCTTCTAGATTTTCCAGAACAAAAAATTTAAAAGAAATTCAAAAGACTTTGAAATAAGATTTCAATTTGATTCTACAGATTTTCTAGGTTTGCCAGAATAATTTTTTTGAATTTTAATCATAATAAGTTTGAAGAAATATTTCACCAATATTCTTCGTCGAAAAAACAGAAGCTAAAATGAAGAATTAAATTAAAATGTATTTATTATTCTTTACAATAAAAAATAAAAAATTACTTGAACATTAATTTAAATTGTCAGGAAAGAAGAGGAAGGAATTGAAAAGGTAAAAAGGTATATGCGTTTAAAAATCCTAAAATCATTTTTAAGGTTGTATTTTTTCTCTAAAATTGTCTTTCTGAAAGTTATAAGAAGCAAAGTAAAAAAAATAATTAATTTATTTAAACAAGTGAAGACCAAGTTTTTAAAATATTTTCTTGGATTTTCAAATTCTATTTGAGTTTTGTCTCTCTTAGAATTAAAAATGTCGGACAAAGCGAGACCAGCTTGCTAGTAAATAAATACATTTTAAAAAATAGAGGCAGCTCACTGGTAAGTGCTGCTATTTGACCTATTTTTAGAACAGGCCAGCGGGCTACTCATCTGGTCCTTACGGGCTACCTGGTGCCCGCGGGCACCGCGTTGGTGACCCCTGCTCTAAAGGGTACCGATCCCCCACCCGTCGTCGTCGTCGTCACGTCGTGTCATGCAGAAGAGCATGTTCGGCAGTGCACAATCACGGAGTACTTACAAACAGACACAGTGTGTAGACACAAAAGGGAGAACGGACAAATTTTGGCTTAAAAACTAACGATAAAGGTGAAGCTATAACACTAAATGCCCTCAGGAAGAGGTGCTTAAAGACATAGCTAGCTAGCGAGCAGCTGAAGTCTATCCGCAGTCAATGAATGAGCAGGTATCGGACACCTCAGTCTCCTTAGACGCATCCTCGCTCATCCATGCGGACCGGACACTGGCCGAGGTAGTGGGCGACCGAGAGTGGAGTCGGCTCTCTTGGTTGCTTTGTTGGGTCTGCTCCTGTCTCTGGCCATGCTCCCTCCACCCCAGCAGACGATGGCTTGGAACACCGCAGAGGCCACCCCAGTGTATATGTTTATTTTACTTTTCATTCATAGCTGTATGTAGAAGTGGCTCGTTGTATCAGCTCTGCTCTTTTAATGTCTATAATGTCCTTTGTTTTCTTTGATGTTTGATGTTTCCCTCTTACACACATGTAGGAGGGATGTGTGCTATGGCTATGAGTGTTTTTTTTCCCCTTGGCCTCAGTCTAGACCCCCTCACCATGGGCCCAGGGTTAGACCAAATTTTTTTTTCGGTCATGTCACACTAAGGGTGGCCATATGAACAACGCCAACACTGTCATAAATATGTGCCATATAGTGAAACAACAATGACAAACACATTTAGGGAGAATATTTGCAACACAACATAGACACTACAGAACAAATTCCCAGAATTTCCTGCAGCACCAACTCTTCCGGGACGCTACAATATAAACAAACGCCATCGGTGGATCTACACCTAACATCCACTGTAATGATACTAAGTACAGGAGCGTATGTAGTTGAATTTCAAGATGGCGCCACTGTAGTAGCTGCTGTTGGCAGGAGCTCTGTGCTCTTGTGTCATCCTTTTGTGTTTCCCTCTTGTTTTCATGTGTTATTATATTATATATATATATATATATATATATATATATATATTGTTTGGCCTTTTGGTTCGGGACCCTTTGGGACTGTGTGACAAGGGGTGGCACTTTAGTGACTTCTGCGGTGTTTTTTTGTGGAGTTCTGGACACTGGCCGAGTTAGTGGGCGACCGAGAGTGAAGTCGGCTCTCTTGGTTGCTTTGTTGGGTCTGCTCCTGTCTCTGGCCATGCTCCCTCCACCCCAGCAGACGATGGCGTGGAACACCGCAGAGGCCACCACAGTGTATATGTTTAATTTACCTTTTATTCATAGCTGTATGTAGAAGTGGCTCGTTGTATCAGCTCTGCTCTTTTAATGTCCTTTGTGTTCTTTGATGTTTGATGTTTCCCACATGTAAGAGGAATGTGTGCTATGGCTATGAGTTGTTTTTTCCCTTGGCCTTTATTGGCCTTTAGTCTGGACCCCCTCTCCAGGGGCCCAGGCTTAGACCGACTTTTTTTTTTCTCACCCCCCCATTGTTTACCTGTATCTCACCTTTTTTGTAAGGGGCGCCGGAAGTTGGCAGACCCGTCAGCGATCCTGTTCTGTCTCCCTGTAATGTTTGTCTGATCTTGAATGGGATTGTGCTGAAAATTTTAATTTCCCCTCAGGAATTAATAAAGTATTTCTGATTCTGATACTACTATGATTACATCCATATTTTTTAGCTTTACAAAATCTTCTTTCGTTTTATTTTAATTTATATTATGTTTATAAACTCAGGAAATATTGCATGTCCCTGAACACATGAGGACTTTGAATATGACCAATGTATGATCCTGTAACTACATGGTATCGGATTGATACCCAGATTTGTGGTATCATCCAAAACTAATGTAAAGTATCAAACAACAGAAGAATAAGTGATTATTACATTTGAACAGAAGTGTAGATAGAACATGTTGAAACAGAAAATAACCAGGTATTAACAGTAAATTAGCAAGTGGATTAATAATTCATTTTCTACTACTTGTCCTTAATAATGTTGACAAAATAATAGAATGATAAATGACACAATATGTTACTGCATATGTCAGCAGACTAATTAGGAGCCTTTGTTTGTTTGCTTACTTGCTACTACTAAAAGACAAGTTGTCTTGTATGTTCACTATTTTATTTAAGGACAACATTGTAATAAGAAACATATGTTTAATGTACCCTAAGAATTTATGTTAAAATAAAGCCAATAATGCAATTTTTTGTGGTCCCCTTTATTTAGAAAAGTACCGAAATACATTTTGGTACTGGTACCGGTATCGGGACAACACTTGGCTACCCTAAGTTTAAATGTTTGTACTTTTTACCCAAGCTGAAAGGTGCAATGATTTCTTTCAATGAAATTATGTTTTTTTCTGTCCGTGCAATGATAGCATGATGTGAACAGCTGTGCGTGTACATGAAGTAGGTTAATGTCATATTTAGACCTTAGTCCCAGATTAAACCTATAGATGGGTGTGGGTAACCTATTGTGGTTTACCCACACACAAACACACCTTCACAATCCATTGCCACACACCTGGATGATGATGCGTCACCTGAAGGGTATGACATCACCCTATTTTGTTGTACAGCCAGACAGCCATTGCAAAGTATGATGTTTGCAAAACATGTCACCTCGTTCCACTTAAGTGTGTGTCTCATCACCTTATGACACTCTGTGACACACACGCTGTTAGAAAGAACCCAGCATACATACGTATAACCATACATACTGTGGTTGTAGGCTTGCTGGCAGTCAGCGCACACCCCCAAACAAACACCAGATGGCTTTTTTTTGCCCTCCTGGATGGGAGGCCCGTCATCATCTGCGGGGTGGTGGAGGGAAGAAGGCGCAAGAGGATTATCGTCTGCGCCTGGCTGCCTCTCGCTGTCCCGTTTCAGGCACTTTCGCTAGGACAGGAACAATGTTCCAACTGATAACCGCCGCTAGAGATTTTATCTAAAGTCAAGGCGGCTATTATATAATAAAAATGAATCACACAGAGAAATGCAAAGCGGAGTGAGCGTGGGGTGGTTTGTGGGTACCGTACATGTAGGTGTGTTACAAAACTCAATGATATTCTCCCATCATGATGTGTTGGATAATGTGGAGGATATTGATTCCGAAGAAAACGAGGTAATGGGTTGCTCGACTCTATCTGCGTTCTTTGTTGAATGGTCAAAAGTCGAGTCTTCTGGAAGACCAAAGGTAAATGTTACAGTGTTGGTCTCAGTATTGCAAAAGCAATGATCAATCGCGTGTGATTAACACCACGAGCGGGCGCATTCGCAAGAGTGAGTTTCTGCAAAAGTCAGCCCAGATGAAGGAGTCTTCATTCTCTTTATAGCAAAAGGGCAGACAAGTCCAATGGGTTAATGCAGACCTGGGAAAATTAAGGCCCGGGGCCCGCATGTGACCTGTTAAGCTTTTCAATCTGGTCCGCTGGACAATCCCAAATCATTTTTTTAGATCTTTAAGATGGAAACTGTAGCTGCCATTATGATGTGCAGGGATGTTTTCAAATTACCGTAAGTCTTGAACTGTACAAAGTATTTCAATGGTTGGAATCTGCATTTTTGCATGATATACTAGTTACTATGGTAATCTAAGTCACAGCAGCTCAGACGAGGCACCAAGTTGTGGGTGGGGAGCGTTTCCACAGAGTGTTTCCAGAGCGGCCAGCCTGAAATGCGGGTGGCAGGGACAGACGTGGAAGGAGATTTTTACAACAAAGTTCTGCAAGAAAATTAATATCGTATCAGATTGTAGGTGGGTTGTTTTACCCTTGGCATTCATATTTCGCTGTGTTTGTTGCATTTTTGTTGCATTTCGCATGATTGTAAAATATGTTGATCGAGAGGGGGTGTGGCGTTCATATGTTGTCAATATTCAGTGTTTTATCGTTCATAGTTAATATTGTAAATCCCACATTCTTTATTTTCATGTACATTCTGGTTGTCTCATTCAGTAAAAACATTTAAAATTTAATTCCGTTTTTTAAGGCGGTCTGTCATAAAATTTTTAGCTTTCAATCAGACATTATTGTGAGTTTTGTATTAGTGTTCCTAAAAATAGATATACCGGCCCCCAGACACATTTTTTTCTATAAATTTGGCCCCCGAGTCAAAATAATTACCCAGGCCTGGGTTAATGAGACCACGTGTCAGTGTCAAAAAAAGGGAAGTGACGAAGAGGGAGACGCTTGATATGTTCCATCCATCGATGAGGAGAATTTTGGCAAGTGGAAGTGTTGTTAATTATAAAAATTATCATTATAAATATGAATTCTGAGGCTAGTTCCTCCTTTTTGAGATGTTATCATTTGAACCATTCTTTCTTTAGCTATGGGAGGACACATTTAGAGGGGCTACATTTAGAGTTATTCTCTTATGTGATTAGAAGTACCAATATCAAAACAAGCATCAAAATCACCAAAACAGGTAGTAGTCAAGCGGCTTGAAGGCCTGAGATGTCATCATGACCTGAGTGAGATGCAGCTGAATGTGTGTGTGTGTGGGTGTGGGTGTGGGTGTGTGTGTGTGTGTGTGTGTGTGTGTGTGTGTGTGTGTGTTAGACCTGGGCAAAAAAAAAATGTTATTGCTAAATTTGAGTAATTTGTTGCAGACGATTTAAAACATTAAAAAAATAGATAATTTTTCTTCTTTCGCTCTGGCATACTTACATACATTTGTCCTCCCCCTTATTTTTTAGCGAATATTCTTACACACACGGCACAAAATGGCTGATGCCAACGCAAACAAGAGCAAGACGTTTGTTCCAAAGAAAATGAAAAAATAAAAATTTCGTCAGTAGTTTTGTTTTGTGGCAACAAGCATGGAACAACTGACTGCACACTGCAAAGTTTATTATTATATATAAAGACAGCAGTAAAACAAACTTATTCCAGCATCTGAAACCAAATCACCCAGCGGAGTAGGGAAAATACAACTCTTTTTGAGGCGAACAAGAACATTACAAATAAAACTTTAGCTAAAAAGCAGCTCACTATGGTGGAACCATTTACACAAGGTCTCTCTCTCTATCGTATACCATCAGATGGCCAACTCTGTGTCATGTTGCCACACCCTCGTCTCTGTTCCTAAGTAGAAAAGGCCGGCTACTAAGGGCGGGCTGTATAGGGGGCAGTCGTTGATGATGTGCTCGGCGGTCTGCTCAGGCTTGCCACACTCTCATGCCGCACTGTCTGAAAGGCCCCACTTCTTCATAAATGACTTGAAGCATCCAAATCCAGTGCGCAGGCGGTTTAGCAGGGTCCATAGTTGGCGTGGCAAGTCTTCTCCTTTTACCCTGCCTGGATGCAAGAGCGCCCAATTGTCTCCCATAAATGCTTCCAGGATGCTGCCACCCAGGCATCTCTGGACAGGTCCTCAGGGATGGACTGTAGCATCTATTGTGCTGCCTTGTTGTAAGGATGGCGAGTGTAGTGGTGGTGTTGTGGCTTTGTGCAGGATATGCCAGTCATACTTTCTGGCTTTTCATGCCAGGGAGAGGGTGGCTGCATCCCATTGGAGACTGGCACGGGCGATTCCTGCCACGACTGGCAGGTAAGACACAAGGGTTGGTTTTATGCAACCTGTTATTATCCGAAGAGCGCTGCTGATGACCTTATCAACCTTGTTTGCGTGTGGACTTTTGCTACAGACGGATGCGCAGTATTCAGCTACAGGTAGGACCAAGGCTTGTGTTGATACGCATAGCTTGGGGGAAGCTCCCCAAGTTAAACCTGCCAGGCGGCTGATAAGTGAGACCCTTGCTGTTGTCTTGGCCCTCACTTCATCTAGGTGTTGCTTGTAGTAGAGTGTCCAGTCTAAGTGCACGCCGAGGTACCTGGGGGCTTGGTGGAACTCCAGGCGGTTCATGCCGACATGCACGTCCAGTCCCCTCTTGCTTCCTGGTTGTAAAGGTGAAAAGCTGCAGACACTGTTTTGCCCATGCTGGGACAAGCGGTAGAAAATGGATGGATGGATGGAGTTTCAGTTGCCACTTCTGGAAGTAGTCAGCTGGAATACCCATATCTCGGTTGAGGCCATCTTTCATCGCCTTCCATGTTGGGCAGCGGAGCATGATGGCTAAGTTTCAGCATAGCCATACTTGTTGAATTGTGTGTTAGGCAGGTCTGGTATATAGATGTTAAAAAGCGTTCCTTCTTTTTTCTGGAACTAGAGGTTCCTGTAGAAGTGTGTGGTTTGTGTTTCCACCGCATTTCACAGTTCAGGGTAGTTTATACAAATCGGGCTGATGTTAGGTCTATTATTTTACTAAAAATTAAGTATACGAAATACAAAACAATATGATTTAAAAAATAAAATGTACTGAATTGTTCATAAAAAGGCAGGCTTTTGTCTACAATGTCCAGTTGTCCTTTCAGTAAATTATGAATTCATGAGGGCCAGGCGATTCCTTATGGTCCATTTTAGCTGTAAATAACAATTTATAAATGATAAATGTCAGTGTTTATCTCACGCCGAGGGTTGAGGCTAACAACTACACAGATGGAGTGTCACAGACTACTTCTACACCACGTAATAAAGTAAATAGTTAATATTTGATGTCATATACCTTTTGTTCCACTCGTGTATTGTCTCCTTTATTTTAAATTTTTTTCATCAAAGTCTGAGTAGTAAGCAGTTGATGTTGTTGCTTCAAATCCGGCTTCATACTCGTAAACATTGAACAGTGAACAACTTCTCGTGCTTCACGTACTGATATGAAGTTTTTAGAAAATAATAAACAACCATAAACTTCATGTAGTTTAAAGACTACGGCTGAGTAAAAACACTGCAAGATAGATGCGCCACAAAAGTTCCTGCAAGTCGGAAGTTCCTTTTGTTCTTCTTTCTCTCCATTGTCAAGTTTGTTGTAATAGAAATACACAGGAAAAATAAAAAAACAAGTCATCTAGCATTCTGCAAATAGCAGTGCTGGGTTTGAAAAATAACTTCTAGGAACGCCCCAACTGTGTTCAACCAGTCAGCGTTCTACAGCACAGCCTGCCCTCAAAAAGGTTATGGGAACCTTCCAAAAACCCACATAGCTGGCAGGAACTCCGAAACGTTCCTGAAGAACTAAATCTACACGGGTAAATGGGAAAGTTCCTGTAAAAGTACCTGCGGTGGAAAAAGGCCTACAGACCTCTCAATATCACATTTTTAATTACAGAAGTATCTTATTCAAGACATAAGTGTTGCCTCCCGTAGGATGCTCTATATTGAATAACTTTATTTAATTTGAACAATGTATAATGATCAACATATGAGCAAAAACAATATGCCAAAATTAGCTACAATAGTTACAAGGCATCTGTTTAGTTTTAGACACTTATTGAAATATCTTGTGTGTCATCATGCACAAAAGTGCACTTATAGCTTGTTTTAAAATGTCTCTGACAATCTTGCACTTTCTGTTTTGGAAATGACATGAATGTTTGTGCCACTGCTTAATAACTGTTTAATAAATACACTTTTGCTAAATTGACTTAGTTGTGATTTCCCTCTCTGCATGAAAGTTTAAAATGAGCATATATTAATGCAGTATGAACAAGAATGTTTTTAATGTAGACACATAGAATCATCATACTGCTGTGATTATATGTATCAAGTGTTCATTCAAGGCTAAGGCAAAATATCGAGATATATATCGTGTATCGCGATATGGCCTAAAAATATTGAGATATTAAAAAAAGGCCATATCGCCCAGCCCTAAAAGAACCCAATTTATACAAATTAGAATTTTGGTAAGATTAAGATGGAATGTAAGCAGTGCCATTTCAAACTACCAGTTTTTCTTTAAATACAAATTAAACTTGTTATAAAATATGTCTGTTGTTTGTATTCATTGGTCTCTTTAAAAAGTAGGTGGAAAAAATTGGAAATATGGTAAATAGAATATTTTGTGAACAAATCGGATATTTTATTTTTAGGCCGTATTTCCCAGGCCTAGTTTGTGTTCTTCCTTTGGCCTTACCGTTTAAACCAAATAGTTTGAAGTTAAATGAAGTTCAAGACATTAAATGTATTCTAACAGGGTGTAGAATGACTAACTTGCATCAATTATATGACATGTACATTGCGTGTGAGATAGTGTACCTTTGGATTTGAGCAGTGATTAACTCCTTTTTACTCTTAGTGTGATCCTGAAATGGAATGGAATTCTAATTTCAAACAAGTTTCAGGTTGACGAGTATTTCAGAACAAATTTTGGCTCGCTATCGTCCTTCTTTCCCAGCTACATGAGGCAAAAACGCCTCTGCCAATTGGAAATATTAGGTAATAGTAGCACTCTGCACAGTGCATAATGCCAAAATAGTCAATAGAAGTAGGTTGATTAAAGAGTGATTCATTGAGAGCCACATTACATCACTTTAAATCTTGCATCAGAATGTTAAAAAATCTGCTGCGTTTGCAACCAGATGAGTGTTTACATGCAGCAGTTATTTGTGTGACGTAAAGAGCTGCCCACAAAGGCTTGCCGGTTTTGTTGGCTTTGAAAACTGTGTGTTATTCTTTTGAAGAGTGTGTTTGTGTTCGGAATTTTTAAAATGGAAAGAGCTGACCCAAAATGTACAACAACTCAACATAACAATTATGTTTTAACTTGAAGCAAAACGTGCGAGCTACTTGAATTATGAAAAACCTGAGGTGAGTTGGAACTGTTCTGCTTCATAAGGTGTTTCTATTGTTTTAGTGCAAGTCTTGTTTGAGATCAGGCCAGAAAGTCAAAGATCAGATTGATTGCAACAAGTCCTCTTCAGCAATAGCCAGGCTCAAATTTATACAAGATGATTTATATTAAAAGTTTTTGCTCAAATGCAAAACATGAACCCTCAGCTTTTTTGAATATGCCAAAAACAAGATGGTGGAAGTGACTGACATCAAAGATCAAATTGAATTGTTTAGAAAATTTCCATTTTTAAAAATGATTATTAGCCTTTCTTTTATTAGTTTCATATGCTGTAAAGTACAAACCAATTTATATAGTATATAGGATAGGTTGATTGGCAACATTAAATTGGCCCTAGTGTGTGAATGTTGTCTGTCTTTCTGGGTTGGCCCTGCCATGAGGTGGCGACTTGTCCAGGGTGTTACCCACCTTTCGCCCATATGCAGCTGGGATAGGCTCCAGCACCCCCGCGACTCCGAGAGGGACAAGCGGTACTGTACATAAGAGGTGCAAAAAAAATAATTTTACATCCAAATCACAATTTTTATTAATTCCGATTCTAAATCGATTCATACATTTCGAGAATCGATTTAAACAAAAAAAAAAATCAGATTTTTTGTTGTTGCAATTTTCTTTTCTTTTTTTTAAAATAATTTTTTGTAATAAAAAAACAACTATTATTGATAAAATATTATTATTATTATTATTATTATTATTATTAATAGTGTTGCTTTTACACATTCATGGTTTTCTTTTCTTAAAATATTGTATTTAACAAGTATTGTATTTGTATGCTATCTCAGTTGCTTTGTAAATATGTGTTGTTATGCCAGGATTGGGTTGGAGTTGGGTTGTTTTCTTTTATTAGATTAACATTCTGTGATTTTTGTTAATAAAATTGTAAATTTTAAAATACGTTTTTTGGAGCAACACTGTGCTTATCATCAGCAGCCAAGCAGAGCTTTTTGTAACATTTAACCCGTTTTGAAAAGGTTTTATCATTTATATAACCAATAATATATTACCAGAATCGTGTTAAATCGATTCGGAATCGAATTGAATCGCGAGATGCCCCAAAATTCTCACCCCTACTAGTCAAAACTTATGCGATTTTAAGTACATTTTAATATAATTTTTTCTGAAATTTTTAAATTTTTTTACAAAATATAACTTTTTCTTGAAAATACGATTTTATTGGATATTTTTTAAGGGATGGGAGAATCTAACTGATTGTTCTAAGCTCTTATTTCCGTGCCAGTCTAGTGCTTAAGCAAAAAAATACAGCTTGTTGGCGTTGTGCCACAGCATATGTTATGTACTTCTTTAGACAGCAAACTAGTGGAGACTGACTTAACGGCACCTGTGCTGGTTGAATCTGAGTGCTGCACTTTGGTTGACATGATTGACTAGTTTCATCCAGTCAAAATACTTCCCTAACTCACACAACACAAGCTTGGCACATAGCAACATTTCTATAGGCTTGTTTGTAAAATCCAACTTTTTAATTTCTGATGTTTTTGAGGCTATTTTTGATCAGCCGGTGTCCTCGCACATTGAAATGCTACCAGTTTTATAAGGTAAACGTTTGACGTACTTTTTGAATCCGAAAAATATGAGCCATCCTTTAAATTTTGGGTCAATTAATCAACATTAAGTCACTTGTTTTGCTTTATCCACTTTGTATTGTTGTCATTTAATCATTATTTGTTTTGGGCATTGTTTTCACAACTTTTTCCTCTAAGGGTTATTCAATTGTGCATGTTAGTAAGTGAAAGAGTTTTTCAATCAGTCAGTGTGTTAAACTGTTACTGAGCATTTTGTCACAGTTAAGGCTGTGTCACGCTGCAAATATTGAAGCAATGTGTGCCATCTTTGGGGATCCACTTGAATTCACAATTTGCATTGCCACTCCTTGTCCCAAACGCGAGCCCGAACAGCCGGGTGGCCAAATGGCTGCATTATGGGGGGGGGGGGGGGGGGGCGCTATGTGCATTTTGAGTCAGCCCTTTTACTACATTTAGAATGTCTTCCACGTGTTAGCTGACACACATGGAAAAAAAGGCCATAACTCCCCGTCTAGCCCCATAAATAAATATACAACTGTTACAATTTCCTGCGTGTGGAGACATGTTGAGTCTTGAAGTTGCCTGTTTTTGCCCTTGTCTCTTATTCCCCACCCCTGCTGTATTCCGTCCTTGTTTGCATCGTAAGCACATCTTTGTGTGCGCCCGTGGCAGCGCGCCTTTTGTGCCGTTGTTTGTCTAGTCGGAAGACGATCAGCTTGTCAGTCACCCAGCACCTCTCTGATGGTTCGCTGTAAATAACGATGAAAGCTAACACTTGTATTGGAAACACGCATCCCCTTGCTGAAGGCTTGGATGTCTTCTTTGTCGGCGATCAATTGTGCTCGCAAGGGCGTGTTGTGTTGCGTGTGTTGCTCTTGTATCAGATAAGGGCCCATACAGCAGTACAGTTGTGATGCGGGTAATGGGTGTTTTCTACCTGCAGGGCAATCTAACGGCAGTGTTAATTTTGACCGCTTTAGTGTAATTTTAGTCATCTAAATGCATTTAGTTTTAGTCAACAAAATTACACAACATTTTAGTCAGCTAAAATTACAGTAACTCAGTGTTTGCGCAAGGAATCTTCAAAATGGGGTCCCAGAGACCCCCTCGAGTCATAAAAATGGGGTCCCACAGTAAACTTTTGGGGTCCCACTTTTTTGTAACTGTTTTGAAAACAAATGATAAATGTATGCATTATCCTGTTATATCTCACATTCTATATTGTGTTTTGGATAAAGGTCGTCATAAAAGTTATATAATTCCTTAAAAAAATAATATAAAAGAAAACAAACGCAGTATTTGTGATGGATAAAACTTTTGGCGAATCAAAATTTAAGAAACTGTACCAGAAAGTGCATTACTTTGAAGTCGACCAATAATAAATAATTAATAATTTGACCCGGCAAAGATACCGTATTTTCCGCACTGCCGATGAATGGTCTATTTTGAATCTTTTTTCATATATTAGGCGCACCGGATTATAAGGCGCGTTAAAGAAGTTATATGTATATATATATATTTTTTTTCTGAATGTAAAACACTTCCTTGTGGTCTACATCAGTGGTCCCCAACCACCAGGCGGGCCGCGGACCGATTGGTACCGGGCCGCACAAGAAATAAAAAATAAAAAATAATTAAATAAAAAAAAAAGTTTTTTATTTTTTATTAAATCAACATAAAAAACACAATATATGGATCATATATCAATATAGAACAGTACAGTCTGCAGGGATACAGTCCGTAAGCACACATGATTGTATTTCTTTATGAAAAAAATAAAATAAAAAAATAAAAATTAAACCCCCGCCCCCACTCCCCCCGGTCCGTGGTACAAATTTTCAAGCGTTGACCGGTCCGCAGCTACAAAAAGGTTGGGGACCACTGGTCTACATAACATGTACTGGCGGTTCTTTGGTCAAAATGTTGCATAGATGATGTTTTACAGATCATCTTCAAGTCGCTTTCTGACAGTCCTTCCGGATGCGCCGTTTTGTGGGTGGTCTTATTTACGTGGCTCATCTTCGGCAGCGTCTTCTCCCCGTCATCGTTGTTGTAGCGGTGTAGCTTGCAAGGACGGGAGTGGAGGAAGTGTCAAAAGATGGAGCTAACTGTTTTAATGGCATTCAGACTTTACTTCAATCAATAACGGAGCAGCATCTCCTCATCCGGAAACAACCACACCGGAAATGTGTCTTGTAAAAAAACGTCAGATCGGAACTCTAATAACTAAAGTTCCTTGGGTGAATAATGTAAACTCACTACACCGGTTAGGACACCTGATCAATCATCTTCAAGTCACTTTCTGGCTGTCTCTTCAGAATGCGCCGTTTTGTGGGTGGTCTTATTTACGAGCCTAAGTCCTTTTCAATGCCAAGCCCTCTTCTACTGTGTCTCCACCACGTCAGCCATGTTGTAGTTTTAGTGCTTCTATATCGAGGCAACTAACTGATATGTCAGAACTATACGTTACTTTTTATTAGAAATGGCAATAGGGGACGATTTTAACATGAGGCTAGAGAATAAAAACACATTTACTGACTACAACTTTGGATTAGAAGTGAATAAAAATGACAAACTCATACAAAGCTCTTTGGGTAAACCTCTACCATATATTCTATATAAATATAAATATAAATACACAAAATATAAATACACAAAAACAGGTACCAACAAGAAAGAAGAGTTAGATTTATATAATAGGTCCCCTTTAGGATTTTTAACTTGGTCTAACATAGAAAGCCCTTGTTAATAAAGATATATATTTGTAAAAACAATGCTTTTTTTTTTTTTCAGTCAGATACTTTATCTTGCTTGAATTTTGTTTAGTTGCAGCTTATTAGTTGAGTAGAGTTGGTTTGAAAATAGACAAAATACAAACACATGCTAACTAGGTATGTAACTATAAGAACATTTCATGTCACAGTTATTGGGACCAAACTGATCACGGTTATCATTATTATCACGTGCGGTATTGGTGAATGTGTTAAAGTACTTGCACTGAAATGTTTAGATTTTTTTTGAATAACTAAAAAAAAAGAAACAATGTCAAAAAGCTCACTATTTTGCATGTTTTGTTTCCTATGCTACACTGATAAGAGTGTTCTTGCGGTTGTGGTGTCCTACTCTGTTCAGTGGTCCTTGAACGCACCATAAAAACACCCCCGTGTCATATTCCTCCAAGTATAGATCGATCACTCTAAAAGAGTGATACTCTAGGAAACAGCAATGTGTTTATACAAACATAGATGAGGTTATGTTGATTCTTAATGAGGAAAGATGTTAATGTCTCTTGTATTCATGTTAGCATTTAAGTTAGCGAGCTAGTCCGTCCGTGAGTTTATTAAAGTGCGGCTATCAATCATGGATTTCCGATAACTTTAACTCAATTATTTTAATACTAACCGTCGAGAGTTTTGCTGCAGTTATCATTAATACTGTTTATCGTTACGATCCTAAGCCTAAAGGTTTTGGTGCCTTAGCTCCGTAGTCTCCACTTGGTTGTATTGGCGCTTTCAGGCTCCTCTTAGAATAATACTTATAACTTACTGAAAATGTTTGTTCACGTGACAACACAGTTTTGGAGCCTTCAAATGCAAACATTAGAAAGAGAAGTAAATATGTAAGGTGTGCAATGTAGGCATGCACATTTACTGTGACAAGCAAATATTGGGGTTCTTCACAAACTACTGGCCTGGCTTGCATAATATACATCCTTTTTGAAGGTCCATGTGACTGGAGGGGCATCGGTATGAATAAAAACCCCTTACCATTTTTAGTAGATTGAAAAGTATCATTCTGAAGAAATAACAACACATCTAAAACACAGATTTTCAATGTTTTTGAGGAGACATCTCACCAACCCCGTGACCCTGATCTGATATGTTTATCTGCTTCGTATACAAAGATAAGTGAGCGTGTGAAATAATTCAAGTTCTTCGGGGAGGCTTTCTGTCTGCTGCAGTGAACCAACAAGAGAATAACTGAAGCTCAAGCAGAAACAACTCAACATTTAGCTGTCATCACGACTCCTCCGCATCACAACTTCCTGCCAGCTTTTTTTTTTGCACGACCTCTCCTCCACGATTCTATCTCCTCATGCTTAGTCAAAGTGACCCCCCCAAAAACCACCTCTGTCGAAACACTACTGCGTGTTCTCAGCAGCTGAATGAGTGGTGCTCCAGCTGCCTCCTCTTCCTCCTCCAGTGAATAGCCCCTGACCTCCCTCCCCCATTCCATTTCCAAACAATGCTCTCTGCCTAGCCCACCTCCTGTTCAAAGAGTGCTAATTAGAAACTGCCCTATCCTCCCTTCCAGGATGAGCCAAAGGAGAGATTTTCAACTCCTGTGAGGTTATGTCCACACGTTTTGCTTTTAAAAAGTATGTTTTATAGCCCTCTACCACCCAGAGGGCTTTTGGTAGCACAATCACAATATCTTCTCTATCTGCAGCATTACAGTATGTCTGTAAGATGTATGTCACATTATCATTGAAATATGTGACTATATATGACTAATAACACAAATAAACACATGCTTCTTTCACATGTGAGTGATAGCAGGGTGCTAAAAGGCATAACTATACAAAGGCTGTCAATGCTAACAACAGGGTTAGCGACGCTAGTAATTTATTATCCATGTTGGTACGTGTCCATGTTGGCTTGTTTTCCTCGAGAAATATGCTGTCGGATAGTGGCAAAGTGTGAACGAGAATTCTGCTCATTACAGTGCAGCCCTCCACTAGGGCCAAATCACCATAGACAGCGTATCCCCAGGATTCGCAAGGGTCACGTTTCAAGACCCCAAGGGAATGATAAAAAAGACAACTAAACTTCCCGGGCTGCATATGATGTGTGTTTTGGGAGGCCACCACTCGGCAGGCCAGATTTGGGCACCCTTGCGCTAGCCTCTTAACCTGACACTCGCCAGACCCTTGTAGTTTGCTGAGCTCTACACAAGGGTTCGGGGTCAAAGGCATCGCAAACTCCTTCAAGATAGCATAAAATAATGAACCAATCAGGATCGCCGGGCGGGATTTCAAAAATGTGACGTAGCGCCGAAGCGACTGTTTGATTTAAACAACCTACTCAGTGGCCTAGTGGTTAGAGTGTCCGCCCTGAGATCGGTAGGTTGTGAGTTCAAACCCCAGCCGAGTCATACCGAAGACTATAAAAATGGGACCCATTACCTCCCTGCTTGGCACTCAGCATCAAGGGTTGGAATTGGGGGTTGAATCACCAAAAATTATTCCCGGGCGTGGCCACAGCTGCCACTCACTGCTCCCCTAACCTCCCAGGAGGTGATCAAGGGTGATGGGTCAAATGCAGAGAATAATTTCGCCAAACCTAGTGTGTGTGTGACAATCATTGGTACTTTAACTTTAACTTTATCTTAACAATGGCGGCACGCAGCCCTTGGTATTGCAATTGTTTTGTCGAATCTATCGAATAATAATTATTGAAAAGATGAACAGAGAACGGTTTTGAAGGCATTTATTGGTGGCAAGGATGTTTTGGCTCTTCGGACCGTGTTTGGATTTCCCAGCGTCGCTCTCATCAGCGTCACGGGTTGATTTCGATGTGAGTGGTTGAAGTAGCACGTCATTCAAGATAACGGACAAGGGGTTTATCCAATCACGTACAATGATTTTTTTTACAAGGCCCCGCCTTCAGCGAACTACAAGGATCTGGCGAGAATCATGGTTGCTACATACCTCTTATTATAAACACAGAGGTTATTACTAATACAGACATAAAACATATTGTATTGCACTTATAAAATGTAATGTTACACTAGATCACATCTTGTCAAAGCATCCAACAGTTGGAAAGTAACTATTTACAATTTAAAGGACGCTAAGAAGAAAAAAAAAGTGACTTAGCGCGATTGGGAATGCCGAACCACCAATAGGTTTGGGATTTCCAGTATTCCGTAAGCTCTAATACACATTTATTCATGTATTATTCAATGAGAACTTAAGGACCGTTTTGGAAAATGCCCAATCTTGCAATGTTAACCAGAAAGGCACTCAGTAGAAATACTGTAGTTTGCAAACATTAAATCCACAGTATAAAATAATATTTAGAATATTACACAGCATATTTCCTTATGACATACTGTAATTTTCATGAATTTTTGGATCATTTCGGGTCATAGTTTAATGTGGTGGTTATTCTATTACATAAGGCACTGTTTATTATCAGTATATAGCAAGAAGAGAAAATAGCGTTGATTGGACTAAACCAGTGGTCCCCAACCTTTTTGTAGCTGCGGAGCGGTAAACGCTTACGGACTGTATACCTGCAGACTGTATTGATCTATATTGATATATAATGTATATATTGTGTTTTTTATGTTGATTTAATAAAAAAAATAAAAATAAAAAAACATTTTTTTTAATTTTATTTTATTTTTTTAATTTCTTGTGCGGCCCGGTACCAATCGGTCCGCGGACCGGTGGTTGGGGACCACTGGACTAAACGAGCGCTTGTGCATTTTACCCACTTAACTACGTTTCTTTTTATACAGTTTTAACAGGATGGCACAGTACCAAGAAAATAACTTTGCATATCCACATTTTAGTCTCAGTCGCAGCAAAAGTTAATTGCTTCTCGCTACGTGCCAACTATCCTCAAAGTTTCATTAAAATGTGTGCTGGTATTTGTGCATACTTTTTATTAAATAACTAAAAACAGGGTAAACCCAGACTTCTTGCCACCGCACTGTAGGGATGATGTTTGATAAGGAATTATCGAGTTCGAGCCTATTATCGAATCCTCTTATCGAATCCTCTTATCGAACCGATTCCTTATCGATTCTCTTATCGAGTCCAGATAGGTTGTTGTATATGGAAAAAAAACACACAATATTTGGTTTAACAAAAGCTCACTTTTATTATATAATAAAAAAATAAAATCTAATAAATAAATAAATATTGACTGTTACCCACCTAAAAAAATCAAATAAAATAAATAAATATTGACTGTTGTTACCCAAAGTATATTAAGTGGGATTTTTCAGAGAAACAAATATATACAGTAACACAAAACCTGTCTCTGTGATCACTATAGGTGTATAAATAATAATATAGTGTTAAATAAAATCAGTCCCTTGGGCACAAAACTGAAAATAATACAGCTCTCCAAAAAGTGCACTTCCGCTGCTATTTGACATAACTGTTTGTTATGATGCTTTGACATTTTTGCACTTTATTTCTTAATTGAAAGACAATTCTATGAAGACAAAAGTTCTTTGCAAATGTGGTTACAATGCTAAAAAATGAAAAGTTAAAGCTAAAAAAAGAAATACACTTTATTGAGTTAACATTATTTGTTTATAAGGGAAAAAATGTTATGAGCTAGAGAATATAACAACTACACTACCCAGCATGCAACGGGAGTTACGAGCATGCGCGGTAGCCCCGAAAAGTGTTTCATGTTGCCACGCTGTGAAAGTAAACGTCAAGTACTCAGCCAACACGCCTCGTCTGCATTATTTATAATTAGACAGACAAGAAAAACAAAAGTTAAAAAAGGGAGATATGTTGTATATATATGTATGTGCTGCGGCTGTTTTAAGAACGTTGCGACAGCTGCCGTAAAGGAGGTGCGTTGCTAGCCTGGTTGCTATGTTTCCGGTTGGTCGTAAAAGTGTTCGTCATGTGTTTTACCCTGCTAAAATCTCTCAGTAAAGTTATTCGATGGATTATAGCTTTTGTTTTGAACTTTATTACACCTTGGAGCGCTTTTTCCCGTCTATTGTTTTCCTGCTTTCGCTATCTGCACCTAATGACTGAGCTACGTGACGTCTTTTCTTGTGATGTCCCACGGAGCATTTCTGGTCGGGACGGGATTCGAATAAAGAATCAACTCTTTTCCTTTACTATAGTGGTCTCGATAACGGGTACCGGTTCTCAAAAAGGGATTCGAGTCCGAGGACTCGGTTCTTTTCTTATCAAACAACCGGGAAAACCGGTTTCGAGTATCATCCGTACCGCACTGTCTTGCTTTTTTAGAAGTAATAAAAGCCTTATGTGTTTACGCTTTTACACCTCTGTTATGGTTGTGGTCTACATTGTCCCCAAATTCTGTATTAAGGTTATTAGAGCTGTGCATTTTTTTTCTACATTTAAGCTACATTTAAGCTGCATCGTTTTGTGGGCAGTCTGTTTTGCATGCCGAAGCCCTCCTCCAGGCCAAGCCCTCTTCGACTGCGCCTCCACCCCTTCAGCAATGTTGAATTTTTAGCACTTCCATATGCAGATATGTTAGAACTATACGCTCGTTTTTATTACAAATGGCAACAGCATAGGATTTTAGCATGCATTTTCATGTACAACCCAGTCCGACCCACAACAAGAGGAGACAGGAAACTAAGGAACTACAACTTTGGATTACAACTGAATAAAAAGAGATAGAGAAAGAGAAGAAGCTTATGGACTACAGTGTCGACACAGACTACACATTTTCAGGATTTATGCAGATCCCAAATACACATCAGAGGTACCAGAAGGTAAGAAAACTAGTTTTTGCATAATATTGCGAAACAAAACACCAGGTAATGCTTGCTAATAGGTGCCATTTTGCGGTCCTTATACACACACCATAATATTACTCGTATGTTGAAGCAGAGTACGTCTGACTACGGTAGCCGTAATGCTTCGACTATCCATCCAGCGGTGCGGCATCATAGCTTACCAAAGTCGTACTAAAACATTTTGACAGATTTTTGAACCGTGTGTAATGTTCTATATTCTCAATTGAACATTTAAAGTTTTGGTGTTGTTTACTGTCGTCATCTTGCAGTTTACACGTATCTCTTATGTGTGACTGCCATCTACTGGTCACACTTATCATTACACCATTTACCAAATAAAATAGCTTTGAGGTAGGTAAGCACAACCAGAATTATTCTGTACATTAGGCGCACCGGGTTGTAAGGCGCACTGGCGATTTTTGAGAAAATTAAAGGATTTTAAGTGTGCCTTATAGTCCGAAAAATACGGTACATACAAATTTAGTTTGTTTTGATCAATACTTGGCCTGTCCTTGCTTTAAAAAGGACAAAAGCTTAATATAGTTATTTTTTTAACGATCTAATAAGCAGCAGAGTTACAGTGTAAATACATATTTCTGAAGGAAATAGTCATCTTTAACGTTAGCACATGCCTAAAAATAGCTCAAGCTGAATTTAAAAGCCGATAAGCCCATTATCCAGTTAATCGACTAATCGTTAAGATAGTCGATGACTAGTCAACTATCAAAAATAGTCGTTAGCTGCAGCCCTAGTTCACACTAACGCGGGATGTCAAAGTTAAGGCATTGATGTATGTGATTAATCACAAAAAAATATCAATAATAATTAAGAAAAATTCTAATCTGTGATTGATCTCATTTGAAATTACAGAACTAGTTTGAACCACAACTCAAGTGTGAACGCACCCTGAGATGCAACATTCATTTCAAAGTGTTATTATGCAAATCGCAGTCTGTGCTAAAAAACAATTCCATCGTCAAAGTCACATATATCGGAGTAGCGTCAAAATATTGATCTGCAAAAAATATATATATATATATTTTTAATGTAATCTAATTATGAAAACATAATTTACGCTTCAGATGAGTGCCATAAAAAAACATTTTATGTGCTTGTGCTAATCTCATGTGAACTACACATCAGGGAAATTATATTAGGGGCACATTCTAATTAGACCCGATATAGAGATACCATTCTGGAAACGATAATGCTGAGTTTTGATTGTCAGAAAAGTATTGCTTTGGTTGTAGTTTGCAGTGGTGTATAACTGCACTTCAACCTTCTTGATTTTGTGCAGTTAAAATTGGACTGATATTTGGAGAAAAATAAGCTTCAAAGTTATACAAATCAAGCTTGAGAGACCTCAGTAGATGAACCTGTGTTCTGCTTTTTTTTGGGATGACACTTCTGAATGTAGTCACTAGAAAAAAGTGCTATAGAAATATAATTCAATATTGTTAGTATTCTTTCAAAAGAAGAACTCACCTTGACAAGCGCTCTTTTGACACTGCCAGGAAATGTGTTTATTTGTATGTTTTATTTTCCAACCTTTTTGCATTTCTGCTCAAAAGTCTACTAAATTGAAAAGGTAAACAGTCATCTTGTGGTTTAGATTCTTCGTTATGCTACACATTTCACTATACCAGGGCCCATGTACCAGCGGGCTACCAAGTTCAAAACTTGGGAGCGACTAACTTGTCATTTAGGGCAATGGTTCTCAAACTTTTTTCAACAAGTACCACCTTAGAAAAACACTTGGCTCGCCAAGTACCATCATTATGACCAACATTAAAATACAGTAGCATAGTAGGCCTAAATATTCATTTAAACAAGTATATTTAATATTTTGGCCACTGTAACATTACATGCAGTTTGAAAGGTCACACTGTTTGAATATTTATTAAGTGATTTTTTTGGCGTACCATTATATGGAGTGATTCGCAAACTGTGGTACGCGTATGACAATTACTGACTTACAGGATCTTTGACCAAAAATATTCCAATATGTAGGTGCTTAAAAATTAGACGGCACTCGTCATAGACAGGATCTTTGACCAGCATTTTTACAACAGGTGCCTAAAAACAGCAGTGCACTGTTGTCATAGAGCATCCATGACAAGCGTTAAAAGAGAACTGTGTTGATTGATTGATTTTTTGAGTCTGTCTACAAAAGATTTTTGATTCTGAAGGCGTTCCCAGATTGCCAATGAAACCTCGAACCCACTCTCCAAAAGTATAATTTATCTTCTGAAATGTACACTGTTTAAATATATATCTTGAAGTCATCACTGCTATTTTTCTTCCAGACACGGTTGAAAATAAACTTTACAAGACTTATATAGATTCACTCGGTCACAACATTAGGTACACTCTACGATCAATTCAGACCTGCATAGAAAACAGCTGCTTTTAGCAGTACTAATGTCACTGTATGTCGCACGTCATTAGATGAAAATAATACATTATCTTACCTTTTTTGTGTTTCCTGATAGCCTGAAGCAGAGGGGGAGGAGATCCCTCTCTTCTGGTTGAGAGCTTAACTTAATGTCCAAATAAGCATGTTGACCTCGCTATGATGTCACAATGTAGCCAGACCCCGCAAACAGAGGCATCCAAAACTTTGTGCAAGCTCGCGCCAAAAAGCACAAACCTTATGACTTGATGCTTTGGGATTGTTTAACCCAAGCATTCAACATTGTAACAACATTTATAAGACAGAAAAGACTAAATCAATCTAGGGTCCCTGTTAATATATTTTGTTTAATTTATGACTTTATGCCTTTAGGCCATTTCAGCTATTTGGTGAGGTTAAATGGACCGTATTTATCGGGGCACTGCCAATAAATGGTCTATTTTTTTCTCTTTTAATGTATAAGGCGCACCGGATTATAGGGCGCATTAAAGGAGTCATATTATTATTATTTTTTTCCAAATGTAAAACACTTCCTTGTGGTCTACATAACATGTAATGGGGGTTATTTGGTCCAAATGTTGCATAGATGATGATTTACAGATAATCTTCAAGCCACTTTCTGACAGTTGCTTCCGGATGCGCCGTTTTGTGGGCGGTCTTATTTACGTGGTTCACCTTCGGCAGCGTCTTCTCCCCGTCATCTTTGTTGTAGCGGTGTAGCGTGCAAGGACGGGAGTGGAAGAAGTGTCAAAAGATGGAGCTAACTGTTTTAATGACATTTAGACTTTACTTCAATCAATAACGGAGCAGCATCTCCTCATCCGGAAACAACACCGGAAATGTGTCCCGTGAAAAATCGTCCGATCGGAACTCTAATAACTAAAGTTCCTTGGGTGAATAATATAAATTCACTACACCGGTATGTTTTAGCGCTTTCATGGCGAGTTTACTGACAGATATAAGTAAGAACCTTACACTACTTTATATTAGAAATGGCAACAGTGGAGGATGAATGTCACATAATAAGAAGATAGAGAAAAAGAAGAAGCTTATCGACTACGGCGTCGCACGGATTACAAAGGCGTGCAATTTTTCAGGATTTATGCAGATCCCAAATACAGATCAGCAGGTACCAGAAGGTAAGAAAAGTTGCTTTTGCATAATATTGCGAAACCAAACGCCAGATAATGTCTTACCTTATACACGCACCATAATAATACTTGTATGTTTAATGCACCGACAAGCCATCAAACGGTGCGGCTTCATAGCTTACCAAAGTCGTGCTAAATCATTTTTATAGATTTTTGAGCGCCGTGTGTAATGTTCTATATTTTCAATGGAACATATAAAATGTTGGTGTTGTTTACTGAAGTCATATTGCAGTCTACACATATCTTATTATGTTTGGCTGCCATCTACTGGTCACACTTATCATTACACCATGTACCAAATAAAATAAGTTTGAGGTGGGTAAGGTCAACCAAACGTATTCCTTACACTAGGCGCACCGGATTATAAGGCGCACTGTTGAGTTTTGAGAAAACATTTTTTTTTTAAGTGCGCCTTATATTCCGGAAAATAAAGTACCCTTTATGAAGGCCACAGTTTTATTGTTAAAGGCCTACTGAAACCCACTACTACCGACCACGCAGTCTGATAGTTTATATATCAATGATGAAATCTTAACATTGCAACACATGCCAATACGGCCGGGTTAACTTATAAAGTGCAATTTTAAATTCCCCGCTAAACTTCCGGTTGAAAATGTCTATGTATGATGACATATGCGCGTGACGTCAATCGTTGAAGCGGAAGTATCCGGACACATTGAATCCAATACAAAAAGCTCGGTTTTCATCGCCAAATTTCACAGTATTTTGGACATCTGTGTTGGTGAATCTTTTGCAATTTGTTTAATGAACAATGAAGACTGCAAAGAAGAAAGTTGTAGGTGGGATCGGTGTATTAGCGGCCGGCTAGAGCAACACAATCAGGAGGACTTTGACTTGGATAGCAGACGCGCTATCCGACGCTAGCCGCCGACCGCACGGATGATCGGGTGAAGTCCTTCGTCGCGCCGTCGATCGCTGGAACGCAGATGAGCACGGGTGTTGATGAGCCGATGAGGGCTGGCTGGCGTAGGTGGATAGCTAATGTTTTTAGCATAGCTCTGTGAGGTCCCGTTGCTAAGTTAGCTTCAATGGCGTCGTTAGCAACAGCATTGTTAAGCTTTGCCAGGCTGGAAAGCATTAACCGTGTATTTACAGGTCCATGGTTTAATAATATTGTTGATTTTCTGTCTATCCTTCCAGTCAGGGGTTTATTTCTTTTGTTTCTATCTGCAGTTAAGCCCGATGCTATCACGTTAGCTCCTTAGCTAAAGTGCTTCGCCGATGTATTGTCGTGGAGATAAAAGTCACTGTGAATGTCAATTTCGCGTTCTCGACTCTCATTTTCAAGAGGACATAGTATCCGAGGTGGTTTAAAATACAAATCCGTGATCCACAATAGAAAAAGGAGAGAGTGTAGAATCCAATGAGCCAGCTTGTACCTAAGTTACGGTCAGAGCGAAAAAAGATACGTCCTGCACTGCACTCTAGTCCTTCACTCTCACGTTCCTCATCCACGAATCTTTCATCCTGGCTCAAATTAATGGGGTAATCGTCGTTAACTCGGTCCTAATCGCTCTTGCTGCTGGTGTAAACAATGGGGAAATGTGAGGAGCCTTTCAACCTGTGACGTCACGCTACTTCCGGTACAGGCAAGGCTTTTTTTTTATCAGCGACCAAAAGTTGCGAACTTTATCGTCGATGTTCTCTACTAAATCCTTTCAGCAAAAATATGGCAATATCGCGAAATTATCAAGTACGACACATAGAATGGATCTGCTATCCCCGTTTAAATAAAAAAAAATCATTTCAGTAGGCCTTTAAACAAATTATTTATTTTTCCATTATCTATTTGAGAAAATTATATTTTCCAAAGCCGAACAAGTTAAAGTTAAAGTGCCAATGATTGTCACACAAACACTAGGTGTGGTGAAATTTGTCCTCTGCATTCAACCCATCCCCTTGTTCACCCCCCGGGAATCATTTTGGTGATTTAACCCCCAATTCCAACCCTTGATGCTGAGTGCCAAGCAGGGAGGTAATGGGTCCCATTTTTATAGTCTTTGGTATGACTCGGCCGGGGTTTGAACTCACGACCTACCGATCTCAGGGCGGACACTCTAACCACAAGGCCACTGAGCAGGTGGGGGAACAAAGTGGGAGGTCAGCCAGTGTCCTGGAATGAATTGTTCCACTAACTGTATTGATCTTTTTTAGTAACACGAAAGAAGTAAACGTTGCCTGTAGACAGCGAGAACAGAATATAATACACAGGTGCTAGACAGTCACATGATGCAGTATCAGTTAGCAGTTAGGCCTCCTCCGTGTCCGTGAAGACTTCAGGTTTGGTTTCCAAATGCGGGGGAAACACGGCCACAAAAGGCAGATAAAGCTAAGTTTTAAAACTGGTTCTCAAACGCACGGGCACACACACACACATGCGCACTCTAGCACTACATTGTCGCCATTGCCAAAACCATTAACTCCGTAAGAACACCTGCTCCCCCATCCAGTCTCGTCTTCCCATCCCCCAAAGCATGCCGTATCCCGTCAGAAAAACAAAGTCTGCTCTCAAAGATGTTGAAGACTTTCTAAATTATGCACACGCACACAATACTCCTAATACCGTGTCATGTTCAAGCACAATCATGTTTAGTATTGTTGTCAATTAGTAAAAATGTATGCTCTAAAAAAAATCCACTGTCTTCCCTGATTATCCACCCTGTGCTCATGCACGAATACAGCGTGACTGATGTGTGTGTATACTTTATATACACAGGCGAGTTTTGTTGCGTGACTGGCAGCTCCTATCAGTTTGCGGATTAAGCTGCAGATCGGAAAAGAAAACTAATTAACAATTAATTAGACCGCTTCAAACAGACTTTTCTACCATTGTCAGTCATTTTGCCTTTAAGGCAGCAAAAGATGCGTGCTTGTAAATTCCTGCATGTATTTATAAGCAATTAGAGACACTTAGACACGTGCAACTCGTTGCTTCTTGCTTTAAATGTAGGGAGAAAGCACATATCGGGTGAACAAAATGTAGCTTCAGAAGTGTACTTTTAGACTAATAAATGATACAAAAACGATACAGGCAATTAGTCACAAACATCAGGAGTGTGCGCTGCTGAATATGGATCCTCTTTGTGCAGGAGGGGAGTGGTCGCCATAGTTACAAGACCCCGCATGAATCCCACCGGTTTGGGAGCGATGCAAGGCTACAATGAATGATAGCAGCACCTTGTAATGTTGTGAGTGTGAAGGAGTAAAGTGGAAGCCTCTGGCTGGTCAGTCATTATCACTTTCAAAGCCTGACAGCAAGGGAGGAGGAGGCGCAGCAGACAAAAATCCCACAGGGGGGATGGGGCTTGGCTGGTGTGTTCAAAAAAGCAATGGAGGTGCTTGTGAACGGACCGCTGGTAAATACAGGGTGGTTCATTCATTTTCTAATCCCAACACAAAATGTACAGCAATGCCACGATGCCTTCTAGTACAGTTGGTAACTATTACTAATTCTTTTTTTAAATTTTTTATTTTTTTATGTCCTGTCCAGCTACTCAGGCAAATCATATTGTTGATGAAGATGCCCGTATCGGCTGTACAAATTTACTTTACAAAAGAGAAGTGTGGGATACTGCTCTTGTTGCTTTATTTGTATATCATATAATAAAGGTACATACAATTTGTCCTCAGGAGGCACTTATGCAACATGTCTGCAAGGGCTGTCAGCTGACCCAGAGTCAACCCTGCTGCTGTGACTGCGATCCATATAGGCGAGGATCCTCCACACACAGACATAATACCATCTGAATAACCGTCACTAACCCTGCATGAGCAGACACAAACTGTTGGGTGCTACTGATGAGATACTACATTTGGAAATCTTTGAAAATGTCATTTAAAGATTTCCAAAGACTCACTGAGTGCTTATTATCCATTTCAAACACACACTTTCACACCACGGCCCAACTGAGAGGCAAATCAGCTGCGGGAGTGGGCGGAAGAAAGACAATCTCTTCAGCAGAGAATGATGGAATGTTCGTCTTTCAGCATTGACTTCATAAATCACTATCATCACCAGCATGGAGCTTCAGATGACACCGAACAGTGTGAAACATGGAGTAGAAGTAACATTTTGCTAGTTATCAGTAGTATCACTGTGAATATTCTCATTTGTTCAGGGCAGTAACTGTTCAGATCATGTGAGGCAAAACATAGTCTAGGATAATCTGAACAATCCAGTTGTGACCGATTTAATGCCCTAAAAACATCTAATTATACACCCCATCATTCACCACTAGTTTATTTTATTTAACTAGCATTTTTTCTTTTTGCTAGGAATGCATGATCTATTCTTACGATACCGATAACTCTCTGCTTCTCAAGGCTGATGCCAATAACCACTAACTCCTTTCGATTGATTATTTTTAAATGTAGATTTGACTGTAGTTTGTGCACACCTGGTGATGAGAAAGACTCAAACAAAGGTGAATATGATAGACTGTACCTAGTGTTGTCCCGATGCCAATATTTTGGTACCAATACCAAAATAGTTTCTAAATAAAGGGGCCCACAAAAAATTGCATTATTGGCTTTATTTGAACAAAAAATCTTATGGTACATTAAACATATATTCTTATTGCAAGTTTATCCTTCAATAAAATAGTGAACATACTAGACAACTTGTCTTTTAGTAGTAACTAAGCAAACAAAGGCTCCTAATTAGTCTGCTGACATATGCAGTGACATATTGGGCCATTTATTCTATTATTTTGTCAAAAGTATTAAGGACGAGTGGTAGAAAATTAATTATTAATCTACTTGTTCATTTACTGTTAATATCTGGTTATTTTCTCTTAACATGTTCTATCTACACTTCTGTTAAAATGTAATAATCACTTATTCTTCTGTTGTTTGATACTTTACATTAGTTTTGGATGATACCACAAATTTAGGTATCAATCCGATACCAAGTCGTTACAAGATCATAAATTGGTCATATTCAAAGTCCTAATGTATCAACGGACATACATATTTCCTGAGTTTGTAAACATAATATACATTTTTTTAAAACGAAAGAAGATGTTGTGATGCCAACAAATATCGACGTAATCTGATTAGTATCGACTACTGTACTTGGTATCATTACTGTACTTGGTATCATTACTGTCGATGTTAGGTGCAGATCCACCAATGGCGTTTGTTTACATTTGTTTACATTTTCGTACCGAATATGATTAATTTGTATCACAATACTATACTAATACCGGTATACCGTACAACCCTAACTGTACCTATAGGTTTGTCCTAACAATCCATTCATAAAAGATTTCCATCGATCAGTGTGTGCAGGAGTGTGGCGATCACGCCAAATTCTGCTAGCAAACATACATCGGAAAAATAGCGGCGGCTCAGTAGTACAAACCGTGACTATTGGGTCTGCTGGCTGACTGGTCCAATGTCTTCAGCGATGATAGAGGGGTGGAGTCTTCTGCATCTCTGGTATCACAGCTGTCAAGTGTATCACTGATTCGGCTGTATTGTTTTATCTCTGGGCTGCTCGCAGTGGCATCTTGCTGCTGGGGTAAGCAATCCGAGAGCTTTTCTGTCACGTCTTGGCGTCCGTAATTGACAGTCGCAGGCGTCTTAATGGGCTTTCCTAGCATGGATGTGGGTAGGGGCGTGAACCTTTGGGCACCTAACGAGTCAAGCCGATTCCAACTCCTGGGTTGACGATACGATTCAGAATCTATTCTTGATTCAACATGATTCTCGATTCAAACCGATTCTCGGAATGTATTATTTGGTATAATAATTATAATTATAAGATGTGGTCCTGATGGCTTCATCCAGGATCTTCAGCTCTCACTGGATCGGTTCGCAGCCGAGTGTGAAGCGACTGGGATGGGAATCAACACCTCCAAGTCAGAGTTCATGGTTCTCGCCTGGAAAAGGGTGGAGTGCCATCTCCGGGTTGGGGAGGAGATCTTTCCCCAAGTGGAGGAGTTCAAGTACCTCGAAGTCTTGTTCACGAGTGAGGGAAGAGTGGTTCGTGAGATTGGTGCGGCGTCTTCAGTAATGTGGATGATGTATCGATCCGTTGTGGTAAAGAAGGAGCTGAGCCGAAGGCAAAGCTCTCAATTTACCGGTTGATATACGTTCCCATCCTCACCTTTGGTCATGAGCTTTGGATTATGACCGAAAAAACAAGATCACGGGTACAAGCGGCCGAAATGAGTTTCCTCCGCCGGGTGGCTGGGCTCTCCCTTAGAGATACGGTGAGAAGCTCTGTCATCCGGGAGGAGCTCAAAGTGAAGCCACTGCTCCTCCACATCGAGAGGAGCCAGATGAGGTGGTTCGGGCATCTGGTTACGATGCCACCCGAACCCCTACCTAGGGAGGTGTTTTGGGCACGTCCAACCCGTAGGAGGCCACGGGGAAGACCCAGGACATGTTGGGAAGACTATGTCTACCGGCTGGCCTGGGAACGCCTCGGGATCCCCCGGGAGGAGCTGGACGAAGTGGCTGGGGAGAGAGAAGTCTGGGCTTCCCTGCTTAGGCTGCTGCCCCCACGACACGACCTTGGATAAGCGGAAGAAGATGGATGGATGGATGGATAATTATAATGAAACTTTTTCAAAACAGGTTACAGGTCAGAAAAGTTCCTTCTGGTTGCATAGCGATGAAAAAGTTAACCTGAAAACGTTTTTATTTTAAAATGTTTTTTATAAAAAAATGTTTTGAACAATTTGTGAAAATTGTATATCGATTTCAAATCAAGATGAATAAAAATTGCGATTCGGATGTGAATCTTTTTTTTTTTGTGCACCCACATTAGTAAGCCTCACTGAGTAGTTGTTTGTGTCTGTAGCTTTATTGCTAATTAGTTGTTTGATTCTGCCTGTCTCTGACAGACTCTGTAACTCCAGGAGGCGCTTACTGTATATGTACAGTATTGTAAATATTTTTTTCATATACACTAATTCTATCCAACATAATAAATACCATCACATACAACAACGTAACTACTGGTAGGCTCATCTAGTTAAAGACGGGTCAGATGCAATATGTCAATGAGGAAGGTTTTTTTTTCATGAAATCCTCAAAAAACCCGGAACTTCAAAACCGACCGTTTGAGCGCCTCTTTGTCTCAAAAGTGGCACAAACAATTGAAGTAGATAATGCAATTTTTCCCACGTTTGGTGCTCATTATGAAACAAATTTAAATTTTAGAACATCATTGACATGTACATTTTGCATAAAAGGGGGACCTTCCGGTTTTCTCTTTGGTCAATTCAGGCGATATAGTCCAAAGCCCCCTGGACCATGTGATCAGCTTCATGCTCTTAACACTATCCATCTCCGTAACAAACAGCAAGATGACATGTGTGTGCTCAGCTTGCACAGCCCCTCCAGTGGGTTGCATGTACACACTCCCACGTAGTGCACAGCAGCAATGTGTGGACTTAGAAGTCCAAATCATGCGTAACAGCCCCCTACTACTCCCATCCTGTTCTCACCAGCTGTTATGTGCAGCCGCACAGGTGGGGTCATGGCACTCCTGGCCTAGGGGAGCCATAATTTAAGAATAGTTATCCTAGCGTAGGGGGCAGTTGGACGACAGGAAGCACGTGTAACAGAAAGCAGGGTGCCGATTTCAGGCATTTATGTGTTGCACAAAAGCAGCATGTAATGACCTCCTGGGCATTTTTGTGTTTAAACATGAGGCAGTTAGCACAGCTTAGGACAGGAACATAGCTTTAGCATTACGAAAAACTTAATAGAACAACTTGAGCTGCAGCTATCGATTATTTTAATTAGTTTATTTGATTATCCGATTAAGTAGTAAAGAACACACATTATATCCTCAGTGCATACTTCAAGGAAAATAGTTGAAATAATTGATTAAAAATAATATCAATCAATCAATCAATCAATGTTTATTTATATAGCCCTAAATCACAAGTGTCTCAAAGGCCTGTACAAGCCACAACGACATCCTCGGTACAGAGCCCACATAATAAAATAAAACATTTTAAAATAATTTGATAAATAGATTTTTTCCAATTATCCTCATTCTTTTTTTCTAATAAATGTAAATACAAATACAAGATACTGGAAAAAAAACCATCGTAGCCACACAGATCACATCACCCACATATCACTGCTCTCATGTGTGCTCTCTTGCAGCGGTCGTGCGGAAACTATGTTCCGGGCACTCCTTGTGGCCTGGAATTGATCATTTTTTAATAGTTACACTCAAATTATTAAAGCAACATGTTATAAATCAAAATTTTCTGTCATCAAATTAATCAATTTTACTGATTAATGTTTGCACCCATAGGTGCAACACTCTGTCATAATCACGTTTCAGTACATACCTCAGTTCATTTTCAGCATAGTAGGGGAACTAAATGCAAAACATAAAACTGCGTTGCCTTTGTGTGAACAGCTTTAATTCTTTTTTAAAATGAACCTAAAAAAAGACAAACTATTTAGGAATCTCTTGTAGCTCCGTTCCTAATGTCTACTGAAAACTGCTTTCGTCTCACCTACTGGTCTTTGTCTGCTGACGTGTTTCACCGGGAAGGGGAAAGGAAAGTGTTCCCAAGCAGGACACTTGAAGAACAGAAGAGGATTTTCAAGCTCTGACATTGCAAGCCATGACTCTCACTATCCAAGGACCAGCTGGGCTGCACTGTTTTTGTTAACACAGCGACTATATCACCAGGCATTTCCTTTGTTGTCTACATGACACGTAATGGTGGTGCTTTGGTCAACATTTTGCATAGATTTTATTTTCCAGACTAGACCACCTCCAAGCCGGTTTCTGACTGTCTCCTAAGAATCCACCATTTTTTTGGGCGGTCTCATTTACATGCCGTAGCCCTCCTCTGGGCAAAGCCCCCTTCGACTGTATCTCCACCCTGTCAGCCATGTTGTAGTTTTTAGCGTTTCCATTTCGATTTGACGGACAGATATATGTTAGAACTATACGTTACTTTTTATTAGAAATGGCAACAGGGGAGGATTTTAGCATGCATGTGCATGTACGAGCCAGTGTGCCCCACAACAAGAAGACAGAGGAAAATAAGGAACTTACTGACTTAGGGCCAAAACTGATACCCCTGTATTTTTAGTTCAAATAGTGATATACGGTATATACCGATATCTTAAACAAAACGTGCAAAATACATAAGGTTGCATAAGTGTTTTATGGCCAGATCCTCTGTTTTCAGAGTACTCAGGTTATTTGTGTTGTAAGTAGAAATGTAACGTGTTGTTTATTCTTGTAAAGTAGTTAGCCGTTACTATGTCAAAGCAATTTCCGTTTATTTTGTTCATTAACGTTTAGGTTTATGGCCTATGGAGAGAGGCACTTTCAAGCTGAGGGATAGCTAAACATTTGACACACGGAGCGAGTAGCAGAAAGGAGCTATCGCTAGCTGCTGTGCTAAGTCGCTAACAACTCTGAACAACATAAACAGGTGAGATTAGTGATAAAGTCGCTACAAGGAGAGATATACAGTTGTGGTCAAAAGTTTACATACACCTGTAAAGAACATAATGTCATGGCTGTCTTGAGTTTCCAATAGTTTCTACAGCTTATTTTTTTGTGATAGAGTGATTGGAGCACATACTTGTTAGTCACAAAAAACATTCATGAAGTTTGGTTCTTTTATGAATTTATTATGGGTCTACTGAAAATGTGACCAAATCTGCTGGGTCCAAAGTATACATACAGCAATGTTAATATTTGGTTACATGTCCCTTGGCAAGTTTCACTGCAATAAGGCACTTTTGGTAGCCATCCACAATCTTCTGGCAAGCTTCTGGACATATTGCTGGGTATTGTGGCCAAACAGCTCAATTTTTGTTTCATCTGACATCACATGGACAAAGATAAGACCTTCTGGAGGAAAGTTCTATGGTCAGATTAAACAAAAATTTAGCTGTTTGGCCACAATACCCAGCAATATGTTTAGAGGATAAAAGGTGAAGCCTTTAATCCTAGGAACACCACGCCTACCGTCAAGCATGGTGGTGGTAGTATTATGCTCTGGGCCTGTTTTGCTGCCAATGGAACTGGTGCTTTACAGAGAGTAAATGGGACAATGAAAAAGGAGTATTACCTCCAAATTCTTCAGAACAACCTAAAATCATCAGCCAGGAGGTTGGGTCTTGGACGCAGTTGGGTGTTCCAACAGGACAATGACCCCAAACACAGGTCAGAAGTGGTAAAGGAATGGCTAAATCAGGCTACAATTAAGGTTTTAGAATGGCCTTCCCAAAGTCCTGACTTAAATGTGTGGACAATGCTGAAGAAACAAGTCAGAAAACCAACACATTTAGCTGAACTGCACCAAGCTTGTGGATGGCTACCAAAAGCACCTTATTGCAGTGAAACTTGCCAAGGGACATGTAACCAAATATTAACATTGCTGTATGTATACTTTTGACCCAGCAGATTTAGTCACATGTTCAGTAGACCCATAATAAATTCATAAAAGAACCAAACTTCATGAATGTTTTTTGTGACTAAGTATGTGCTCCAATCACTCTATCACAAAAAAATAAGAGTAGTAGAAATTATTGGAAACTCAAGACAGCCATGACATTATGTTCTTTACAAGTGTATGTAAACTTCTGACCATGACTATGGGTTCTCAAGCTAATTGGTGTATGTTGAAATAAAACTGTAGTCACTCACCAATAGCCAAATGCAGTCGGTGACCAAAGCATTGCATTGCTCGGGAGTCTAGAAGCCGTCATATTATTTTCATTGTGCATTAGGGTAGCCTACGTAAACACGCAAGGGGTGGATGAGAGCCAAATGGAATGCCCTGTGCTTCGCCCGTCAGGCGCAGAAAAGGGCAAACGACCGTAACAAAGGCACATCAAAAGATTCCAGTATGGCGGTTGTCTCAAATATTTATCTCTTTTCAAAATAGACCGGTATTAACTATAATATCGGTATACTGCCAAGCCCTATACTGACTACAACTTTGGACTACAACTGCATAAAAAGGGTGGATTTGTTTACACAAAGTTTTTTGTGTAAAACTACCATATATGGAAATATCTTCTGACAAGGCAAAATGTGTCTGGTCTCAAATTCCAAACGGCTCGTTTGTAGCAAGTTTGCAAGAAGGCAAGATTGTTTTTTAAATACCTTATCCATGCCTCCATTGTTTGATTTCAAATTTTTGGGACTTATGGGGATACCAAATACACAAAAACAGGTACCAACAGGTAAGAAAAGTTGGTTTTGCATACCAGGACACCTTTACAGCCTACAGGTTTTATATAGTCAATGTGAGTCAGACTTAAAGTTTCCTCTTGTCAACGTGGGCAAAAGGCCAGAGCTCTTGGTTTGATTTGCTTGTTTGTTTTCAAATTTGACATTTCCAAACGCTATGAATTATAGTATGATGAAGAGATAATTGGTCATAGGGCCAATGCACTACAGTATATCAGCAAGCAACAGCTAACACTTTATTACTGCCAAAAAAAGCTTTGTTTAACAGTGGAGCTTGTGACCATTTAATTATTTTGACATTGTTAAAAGAAAAATATGTCTCTACATCAAATTTCACAGAGGTTTCCACTACCAAATGAAGCACTTCTTGCTAATTTAATAGTCTGCCTCAGACTAAGCGAAGCCAGAAGTCAGACCATATTGTCGTTACTTATGCCTGATGAGTTTTAAAAAGAATGGTAAATAAATTGCTGTTTAAAAGATTTTGACCTGTTGCTGTGACATTCATTAGTGCTGAAAACCTCCCAGCATGCATTCATAAATACTTCTCGAAAGCTATGGCGTGAAAATTGTCGATGCCATTGCACATTCAGAGCATTCCATAGCAGAATTGGATGCCATCAGTCTAAATTGCCTCATTGTTGATCATCGATCTGACGCTGTATGTCACCTTCAGACGCTTTTCTGTCCTAACTAAATCCATGCCTGTAATTTATATTCCACAGCAAGTAACTTGTATATACTGGATGGCTACCAAAAGCGCCTTATTGCAGTGAAACTTGCCAAAGGACATGTAACCAAATATTAACATTGCTGTATGTTTACTTTTGACCCAGCAGATTTGGTCACATTTTCAGTAGACTCATAATAAATTCATAAAAGAAACAAACTTCATGAATGTTTTTTGTGACAAACAAGTATGTGCTCCAATCACTCTATCACAAAAAAATAATAGTTGTAGAAATTATTGGAAACTCAAGACAGCCATGACATTATGTTCTTTACAAGTGTATGTAAACATTTGACCACGACTGTAATGCATTTTGATTACATGCTATGGCCACTCTCTATATTGGGCCTCTATGGTCGTACACTATGCATACCCGGAAGCATGTTGACACACCTGTGATCCAATACAAATGCATTCTGTCACAACCTGTCATTTTAGGTCTGACAATATTCTTGGGTTTCCTTAGTTTTGTATTCTCTTCCTTAGTTTATCTTTATTTCCTGTCCGGCGCTCTTGTTTTTCCACTTCTGGTCTGGCTCCCTGAGCGCTGTTTCCCTCACCCTTCCCCGATTGGCAACCTGCGCACACCTGTTCATGGTTGCCAATCAGACATCTTCATTTGCCAGCCTGCCCTGCAGTCAGAGCTGGAAGACTGTGGGGCTACACGATTATGGGAAAGAATAATAATCACGATTATTTTTTATCAATATTGAAATCACGATTATTAACCACAATTATTAACAGTTATGTAAAACATATTTTAGTGCACTTTCTTTTTTAAACAAACAGGATGCATTTTTGTGGGTTTCAGGGAGCGAGTGGGAGGATGCCAAAGGAACGGCGAGGCTTGCGGGCGTGTTTCGGGGTTATTTTGCATGCCTGTTGGCACCCTGTGGGTAACTCTACGAGAGGAGTGGGCACCGATATAATAATTTCCTCATCTTTTCGGGAGCTACAGGTGACTAGCTGATACAGTATATTGTCTCGCTCTGTTCTCAATCACTGTTGCATGAATTTACTGTCTTTCAGTCGCCCCCTGGTGGTTGGCTGACTGTGGGTTGTGAAAGTGCTTCATTTGATATGCAGCGAAGCCTACTTTTTAAATGTTAAGATCGCCGTTGATCGCCCTTATTTAATTGTAGAAGATTGTGATGAACAGTTTGTGTTGCTTGTAAACTGCTCATGTAATTGTTACCTTTGTTCCTGATTCCTTTGCCTTATCTGTCAAGCATGCTTATGCTTTTGTGCACTTCCCTGTTGCACTAGACTGCCATATATCAATCAATCAATCAATCAATCAATGTTTATTTATATAGCCCTAAATCACAAGTGTCTCAAAGGGCTGTACAAGCCACAACGACATCCTCGGTACAGAGCCCACATACGGCAAGGAAAACTCACCGCAGTGGGACATCAATGTGAATGACTATGAGAAACCCTGGAGAGGACCGCATATGTGGGTAACCCCCCCCTAAAAAGACTCTTACCGACTCTTACCGGCACGTCTCTTTCTGTCTCCGCATATTGTGGTCACAACAATCGCAGCGATGCGTGTTCTTGACAGCATTCTACTGTACATACATGTTGCAACATATTGGTCAGTGTCTTTTATAGGCACTAATTACCATATATGTAATGCCTACAATTAATTATAAATGTATGTAAATGTCTTGCTGGTCACTATTTTGCCTCATATGTCTTCTGCCGTATTTAGCGGGAGTACAAGATAACCTTTCTTTTGTAAAATATAATTAGACTAATGATAATATAATATATACAGTATAATCTAATATGAATATATCCTGAATATATGTCCTTCATACCGACAGCCATAAGACTGTATAATGCATATGTTCCTTTTTGACTGTACTTGAATGTATAATAGACTGTATTTATATTATTCACATGTAAAAAATACCCAAGTGTTTATTGTTTATTGTGAGCGAACTGTGGTGCTTAATTTCCACCCGGGAACAATAAAGTACTTTCTATTCTATTCTATTCTATTCTATCATAAAAATTAGGCCTCTCAAATTTATAAATTAACTTACTTGATTAATCACCAAAACTATTTAAATATTAATTTATAAATCAATCAATCAATCAATCCATGTTTATTTATATAGCCCTAAATCACAAGTGTCTCAAAGGGCTGTACAAGACACAACGACATCCTCGGTACAGAGCCCACATACGGGCAAGGAAAACTCACCCCAGTGGGACGTCAATGTGAATGACTATGAGAAACCTTGGAGAGGACCGCATATGTGGGTAACCATAAACACAAATTACCGTATTTTTCGGACTATAAAGGGCAATTTAAATCCTTTCGTTTTCTCCAAAATCGACAGTGCGCCTTATAACCCGATGCGCCTAATGTATGGATTAATTCTGGTTGTGCTTACCGACCTTGAAGGAATTGTATTTGGTACATGGTGTAGTGATAAGTGTGACCAGTGGATGGCAGTCAAACATAATATATATATATATATATGTGTGTGTATATATGTGTGTGTATATATGTATATATATATATATATATATATATATATATATATATATATATATATGTATATATATATATATATATATATATGTATATATATATATATATATATATATATATATATATATATATATAATATATGTATGTATGTATGTATGTATGTATGTATGTATGTATATATGTATGTATGTATGTATATATGTATATATGTATATGTGGATTGCAGGCTGACGCCTGTTCAACGACTCTAGTAAACAAGACCAAAATGTAGGTGTTTCATTGAGAATATAAAACATTACACACGTCTTTCAAAAATCTGTCAAAATGTTTTAGTATGACTTTGGTTAGTCACAAAGCCGCACCGCTTGATAGATTATCGCCACATTGCGGCTACCGTAGTCAGACATACTGTGCTTCAACATACGGGTATTAATATGGTGTGAGTGTGACCCAAAAATGGCACATAATGGGAGACATTATATGCCGTTTTGTTTCGGCCTATTATGCAAAACCAACTTTTCTTAACCTAATGGTTCCTTCTGTTATGTATTTGGGATCTGCATAAGTCCTGATAGTTTGCGCCCGTCCGCCTTTGTAGTCCTGTCCTCTGGTTGTGGGGCATTCATCCCCCGATATTGCCATTTCTAATACAAAGTAGTGTACAGTTCTAAGGCGGCAGCTAATGATTATTTTTCTATCGATTAATCTATAGATTATTTTTTTGATTAATCGGTTAATCTATAGATTATTTTTTTCCCGATTAATCTATAGATTATTTTTCCTTTTACCGATTATTTTTTTATTCAAAATGAAGATGAAAAAATAAATGTAGGCCAGTTTTTTCAAAAGGCATGGCTTTTATTTACAAAAAAAAGAAGTATGGCCACTCAGTCAACATTGACAACAACATGACTAAATATTCTGTAACAATGTAAACATTTAAAACTTTTAACATTTAACAAAATTAAAAGTAGCTTATTTGCTTTTTAATGTGCAAATATAAAAGTCAACATCCAGTGCAAATCTTAATATTCTGCAATAGTATAAGCATTTCAAAAGTAAAAGTATTGCTTATTTTGCTTTAAAATGTGCAAAAATAAAGATAAACATCCAATACAAAAAAGTGTAAAACGAAATATTCTGTAACAACAGTGTAAACATTTCAACAAAAGTGAAAGTATTGCTTATTTGCTAAAATGTGCAAAAATAAAGATAAACATCCAATACAAAAAAGTGCCAATCTAAATATTCTGGAGCACTGTAAACATTAAGTATTGCTTTTAAAATGTGCAAAATAAACATCCAGTCCAACACAGTACACAATAACCAATTCTACTCATTCCAGTGAGTGTCTATCAGTTGTAATGAAGAAAGGTTAGCATGTCTACATGCTCTGGTTCTTGTCATGTTTACAATATTCCCAGCAGCTGAAAATAGGCGCTCAAAAGGGGTCGATGTGGCTGGAACTGAGAGGTAATTAGCCTTTACCTCAAGCCAGGACTGCGAGTGAGCTGAGCTCCAGTTTATATTCCTAGAAGGTCAACGGGCTCATAGTGATGTTACTAGTAGTTGACTGGGAGGTGTTTATTATCATTTGGGGAGAGTCCGCTGCCTGATGCTCACCTGCTAAACACCTATCTGCTCGATGCTGAAGCGCTGACTACATGCGCTCTGAATACGCACTGCTGATTGGCTGCTAACGCTCTGAATACGCACTGCTGATTGGCTGATAGTGCTTTGTGTGTACCAGATGGTTGTGTGGGTGGGACAATGCTGCGTGCTGAGACAGAGGCAGAAGGAGCAAAGCAGCTTGTTAGGACTTTAGCTTTAGCTTAGAAACTCGTCCGGTACACCCCCGTACCGAACCGAAAGCCCTGTACCGAAACGGTTCAATACAAAACACGTACCGTTACACCCCTAGCAGATACAAATGACACATTCATGTTTTTGTGTAATGATGACAACGTATACTCGCGCGGACGATTGACTGGTTGATGGTTGATGGTTTTCTTTTCAAATGTTCGTTCATATCCGTTGTGCTGCTATGATAGGCCATTTCCGCTCGACACAGTGTGCATACAACAACATTATTAGGCCGTTTATTGAAATACTCCCACACTTTTGACGACTTTTGGCGTGCTTTTTCCCCCTCGCTCGCACCGCTCGCATCGTCTGCTTTGATCGTCTGCTTTGCGCTTCGCCATGACGGTAGTGTGACGTAAATATGCGACGCGTCGACGCACAAAAACGGCATCGACGTATTTACGTAACCGATGACGTCGACTGTGTCGACGCGTCGTTTCAGCCTTATACAGTTCTAACATATCTGCCAGTACACTCGCAATAGAAGCGCTAAAAACTACCGATATAACAAAGATGACGGTGAGTAGAGGCTGTCGAAGTGGAGCCACTTCAAAAAGACCGCCCACAAAACAGTGCATCCTGAGGAGACGGTCAGAAAGCGGCTTGGATATGGTCTGTAAAACCTAATCTATGCAATATTTTTATCAAAGAACCACCATTACGTGTTATGTTGACCACAAGGAAGTCTTTTAAATGTAGAAAAAACAGAACATAATATGACCCCTTTAATGCACCTTGTTATCCGGTGCGTCTTTTGTATGACAATAGACCTGAATAGAACCGCTCATCGGCAGTGTGCTCTATAATCTGGTGCGCCCTATGTTCCGAAAAATACGGTAATCACACAATTCATTTTGATCGCACATGCTTCTTTCCCTTAACCGTGGATGGTTACCTGAAAAGCGGTGAGGGATGTTATCCCATGAGTGATCAATCAGGTCAGTGCATTCGTCAAAATTTCACTTCAAAATACATCCTGACTTTTTTGAGCCAAGGCACAATTTTTTTATTGAAAAAATCCGGAGGCACAACACCAGCAGAAAACATTAAAAAATGAAACTCAGCTGTTGATATTGATGTAAAAAGTCGTTCTCGCAATTGTTGGATATGACTTTAAACCATAACCAACCATACATCACTATAGCTATAGTCTTAAAGTAGGTGTACTGTCAAGACCTGTCACATCACACCATGACTTATTTTGAGTTTTTTGGTGTTTACCTGTGTGTAGTGTTTTAGCTCTTGTCTCGCGCTCCTATTTTGGTGGCTTTTTCCTGTAGCAGTTTAATGTCTTCCTTTGAGCGCTATTTCCCGCACCTGCTTTGTTTTAGCAATCAAGAATATTTAAGTTGTGCGGACGCTATCCTTCTTTGTGGGGACATTGTTGATTGTCATGTCATGTTCGGATGTACTTTGTGGACGCCGTCTTTGTTCCACACGCTGCAAGTCTTTGCTGTCGTCCAGCATTCTGTTTTTGTTTACTTTGCAGCCAGTTCATTTTTTTGTTTTGTTTTGCATAGCCTTCAATGCCTTTTCTTAGGGGCACTCACCTTTTGTTTATTTTTGTTTTACCTGCACGCTGCCTCCCGCTGTCGTCTGCATATTGGGATCACGACAAACCGTCGTCGTTGTTCCCGACATCTACAAAGCAATTAGCTACCTGCTGCCACCTACTGATATGGTAAAGTATTGCACGGTTACTCTGATGAGCTCTAGACAGCACAGACACTCAACAACGGCACATTATTTGCGGATTATAACTACTGGTTTGCAAAAATCACTTTTAACCCAGCTAGGTGAAATTACATAATCTCCAACGGCACAGTGGCTGAAAAACATTGCTTTAGATGACCAAGTAACAAATTGCATTTATTGCACTGATGAATTCTCTTAAAATAGCATCTAAACACAAAACACTACTAGCACATCGACAACAAACCGTAGATGACAAACAACGCTTGGCGGAGTATACCCGTGGCAATGTTGCCAACAGAAGTACCACAGATAAATTAAGAGACCCTTTTGTAGCAATTGTGATTAATCTTGACAAATCCTAATTAAAAAATGTGATTAATCTGATTTTCAAAAAAATTAGCGTTTAATAGCACTAATATAAATAATATAAATATAAATGTTGGTCCCTAAACTGTGTCCTATTGACTAAGGTGTCTCTTCGGGATGCTACTACTTCTCCACACTCAAATAGCACCGGTTTGCGGGTGTGCTGTTTTGGAAAAGTGTATCTACCCGAACGAAAAGGGGATTGCTTCTTTATACTGCTGGCTTATGAAGCCTCCCTCGGTAAATTATTTCCCTCCTGCATGTAAATCTTGTAATCCGTGCACCAACCATGCACACCACCTGGCTCCTCTTTTTTTTTTTTAAGTGGAAAATGCTGACCTACAATAAAATACACTCAATCTTCCCATTGTAGACGCTTCTCAAATTGAGGCAGTAATGGCCACTTGCTCTAAGTGTTTGTCAGCTGTTGGCCAGCCTGTCTAATGGAAGCTGAAGGCACGGCCGCTCTTTCTCGATTTGTTTCTGTGTCACGAGCACCTGTCTCACAGCTGGAAGGCATTTACGCCTCAAAAGGAGCGGTTTCTTTTCCATAAAGAAACATGCGTTATCCCTTATCTCTCTCTTAAAACCTAGTCCATATTATTTGCACTGTTGGAGACTGGTCAGACGTTGTTTAAGACAGCCCTCCAGCCATGATTTATACAATTTAATGCACCGCGTGATTATCACCGCGGGAAGGACACGGCGTCATAACTGGGAGGACACGGCCTGAATTGTAATATGAGATACTGCAGGGAGCTCATCAATCATATGTTCAAGAATGTGAGCAAGCCTGGAAATGAAATATGAAAGGGGGAAAGAGATTTGTTCCTGAAAGGAAAACAACTTCTAACAGTAGATCGATTGTATTCATCACGGCTTCTTTAAATGTTAGAGATGTGTTCTTTTTTGAGTAAACCTGCTGACAGGTTCAGTCTTTGTCAGCATCTGTACTCAAAAACATTTTTCTGAGCACAAATCTCAGAGTTAAAACTTATAACAGTGTTTAACCCAAGGCGTTCGGAATATCCTCGATTTACTCTACTTGTGTTACTATCATACTGTTTTGTGTCAAGTTTGATCTGGTTCTTTTGTAGTTATAACAGATCGAGGCTAGACCATTTTGTTAGGAACTGTACCAAGTCTCCCTGTCTTCCTGCTTTTCCACTGATTTAGTCTGGGTCTGATAACTGTATTGAAAAATGACCAAATTAACCACAACAAGGAGGAAAACTAACTTAGGCCCCGTTTACACTAAGCCGGATAAGGTTATCCAGGGTAAATCACACCTAACCTTATCCGTGTCCACACACAACAATGCCACCGTTTAAGACCCCAGCCCCCCTGCGTTTGCCGGCGCAACGCGACATAGTACGCATGCGCGGAAAATGCGCACGTCATAGTCACCTTCAGTGTTGTTTTGTGAGCAAGTTCTTAAATGTAACTTATCTGAACAATATCCAGTGTTGTGGTATTTCAATTTACTGGAATCCAGTGTGCTGTGGGGCCCTATTGTAGTGAATCACACCTGAAACATCATAACTTAATCAAATCTTTATTAGACACGTAAACAATGTGATAAAGAACATTTAACATTAATCAATTTAGGGATCTAGATATCTGGTCAGGACACTCCTCACTCTTTTACCTTCCCCTTCATTGTCCATTCGTTTTTGGTGACTTTATATACTCTGGACTTGGACAATAACTGATACAGTCTGCTTTGCCTCGTCGGCCTGGTAATACAAAGCACACACTAGCTTTTTTATCACATCCATGGGAGCCCACATTCTCATTGTCTCTCCTTCGACAAATGGACGCAGTCTTTTGGTAAGTAGAATCACAGCTGACCTGGACATTGGAAAGTTCTCTTGCCGTCTGAGAAGTGTTGTATCCTAAACAGCTGCAATCGCTTTCTCTTAAGGTATTCATGTGTGATTTCCACAAGCGTCTGTACAGACGGAAGGAGAAACACGGGCATGTCTGGATGACTCACCTCCATCTTTCCAGTGGTTGGCTCCGAGTTACGAAACCGCTTTATTATGAAGCTGGCTTTGGCGCGTTCTTTCTGACGTCACTTCCTGTGTGGGGCGCGGTCTTTCTGGCGTCATTTCCTCTCCGAACTCAGTTTGTAAACGATCAATGAGTCCATACAAAGCTAAGAGCCGGAGATTCAAGAAATACACGGCGCACTTACCCGTGTTAGAAATTGTCTGAGGAGTGGGACCTTAAACGCTGGTTTAGTGTGGCTGACACAGGGCTTAGGCTAAATAATTATTCGTTTAAGGGGTTAAACGACTTAGTGTAGACATGGCCTTAGATTTAGAGTTCATTTTATTGTCATTCAAATTTGAACTTTACAGTACAGATAAGAACAACATTTCGTTGCATTAGCTCGTTGTAGTGCAGGGTAAAAGAGCAATAATGTGCAGATATAAATAAATAGATTACTGTACAGATAAATATATTGCACTTTTGCGTATGCATCCACGTTTATGGATGTATGTTATATTGTCTTTATATTCCAGCAAGTTATTTCCTTTTTTGGGGGGAATTGAGGGGATTAGTTAAATTTAAAACTGGAGTGTTTATTAAAGCAAACTAAAGAGCACTCCATCTGCAGAGTTGCTCCCCGCTTGGTTGACATGACAAGAAAGGTAGTTAAATGCACAGCAGTATCAAGTCACCCTACAAGCAATAGGTAATGTAATGCAAATGTGGAATTGCGAGAAAAACATTTTTCAAATGCAAAACTGACAAGCCCGAATGTCCTGATTGACAAGTTATTTAGTTAAGAGAAAACTTAGTGTAATAATAACTTATTTATACTTCTAATTCTATAACTATAGATGGGGTGTTTACCTAAACTGTAGAGGACAGGGAAATTCTGAAATTTGAAACCAACTTAACTAAAACCAACAACTAAACCAACTTTTTTTTAACCTTAAATCGGGGGTCGGCAACCTGCGGCTCTTTAGCGCCGGCTTAGCGGCTCTCTGGAGCGTTTTCAAAAATTTATGAAAAATGGAAAAAATGAGGGAAAAATATATTTTTTGTTTTAATATGGTTTCTGTAGGAGGACAAACATGACTCAAACTAAGGCTGCAGCTAACGATTATTTTTCTATCGATTAATCTATAGATTATTTTTTCGATTAATCGGTTAATCTATAGATTATTTTTTCGATTCATCTATAGATTATTTTTCCTTTTACCGATTTTTTTTATTTATTATTATTTAAAATGAAGATGAAAAAATAAAAGTAGGCCAGTTTTTTCAAAAGGCATGGCTTTTATTTACAAAAAAAAAAAGTATGGCCACTCAGTCAACATTGACAACAACATGACAAAATATTCTGTAACAATGTAAACATTTAAAACTTTTAACATTTAACAAAATTAAAAGTAGCTTATTTGCTTTTTAATGTGCAAATATAAAAGTCAACATCCAGTGCAAATCTTAATATTCTGCAATAGTATAAGCATTTCAAAAGTAAAAGTATTGCTTATTTTGCTTTAAAATGTGCAAAAATAAAGATAAACATCCAATACAAAAAAGTGCAAAACGAAATATTCTGTAACAACAGTGTAAACATTTCAACAAAAGTGAAAGTATTGCTTATTTGCTAAAATGTGCAAAAATAAAGATAAACATCCAATACAAAAAAGTGCCAATCTAAATATTCTGGAGCACTGTAAACATTAAGTATTGCTTTTAAAATGTGCAAAATAAACATCCAGTCCAACACAGTACACAATAACCAATTCTACTCATTCCAGTGAGTGACTAACAGTTGTAATGAAGAAAGGTTAGCATGTCTACTTGCTTTGCTTCTTTTCTTGTTTACAATATTCCCAGCAGCTGAAAATAGGCGCTCAGAAGGGGTCGATGTGGCTGGAACTGAGAGCTAATTAGCCTTCACCTCAAACCAGGACTGCGAGCGAGCTGAGCTGCAGTTTAAGTTTCTAGTAGGTCAACGGGCTCATAGTGATGTTACTAGTAGTTGACTGGGAGGTGTTTATTATCATTTGGGGAGAGTCCGCTGCCTGATGCTCACCTGCTAAACACCTATCTGCTCGATGCTGAAGCGCTGACTACATGCGCTATGAATACGCACTGCTGATTGGCTGATAATGCTTCGAGTGTACCAATCAGATGGTTGTGTGGGTGGGACAATGCTGCGTGTGTACCAATCAGATGGTTGTATGGGTGGGACAATGCTGCGTGCTCAGACAGAGGCAGACAAGCAAAGCAACTTGTTAAGACTTTAGCAGATAAAGTTAGCTTTAGCTTAGGAACTCGTTCGGTACACCCCCGTACCGAACCGAAAGCCCCGTACCGAAACGGTTCAATACAAAACACATACCGTTACACCCCTAGCAGATACAAATGACACATTCATGTATTTGTGTAATGATGACAACGTATGCTAACGCGGACGATTGACTAGTTGATGGTTGATGGTTTTCTTTTCAAATGTTCGTTCATAGCCGTTGTGCTGCTATGATAGGCCATTTCCGCTCGACACAGTGTGCATACAACAACATTATTAGGCTGTGTATTGATTGAAATACTCCCACACTTTTGACGACTTTTGGCGTGCGTTTTTCCCCTCGCTCGCACAGTCTGCTTTGCGCTCCGCCATGACGGTAGTGTGACGTAAATATGCGACGCGTCGACGCACAAAAACGGTGTCGACGTATTTACGTAACCGATGACGTCGACTACGTCGACGCGTCGTTTCAGCCTTAACTCAAACCTCCCTAATTGTTAGAAATCACATTGTTTATACTAAACATGCTTCAGTGATTAGAGACTATTTGGCGAGCGTCGTTTTGTCCTACTAATTTTGGCGGTCCTTGAACTTGAAACTACTTTGTCTGCGTGTACAACTTGCTCCGACTTTCAAAGACGTGTTTTATGCCACTCCTTTTTTGTCTCATTTTGTCCACCAAACGTTTAATGCTGTGCGTGAATGCACAAAGGTGAGCTTTGTTGATGTTTTTGACTTGTGTGGAGTGCTATTCAGGCATATTTGGTCACTGCATAACTGCAAGCTAATCGATGCTAACATGCTATTTAGGCTAGCTGTATGTACATATTGCATCATCATGTCTCACTTGTAGGTATATTTGAGCTCATTTAATTTCCTTTAAGTCCTCTTAGTTAAATTTGCTATATTGGCTGCATTTCTGATAGTTGTTTGTGTACCGTTGTAGACCACAGCAAACGTTACCTAGCTTGCAAGGATTGTAATAAATCTATTAAAAGAAGACAGCCTGCCGTTTCCTTTAACTTGGACACACACATCTATACCTTTGGCCATTTTAAGAGAGTTATTTCCAGGAATTAGCTCAACCTCTGAGAAGCCTCCGTTTTACTAATGTTTTCCAATGTTGTAAAAATGTGTCAAATGAATATTACATTTCAACATTTCTGTCAACAAAGATTTGCGTCAGCCTGCGACACATAGTTATTTTGATAGTAGGCTTATATATATAGACACTTACATAATGTGTGGTCTTCATTGTAACACTTATACAAGGCTTTTAATTTTTTGCAGCTCCAGACGGATTTATTTTTTGTATTTTTGGTCCAATATGGCTCTTCCACATTTTGGGTTGCCGACTCCTGCCTTAAATCATGATACATTTTACACTTTAACCACAATGTATTTCTTAACAAGTATATTGCACAACACATCAGCAACCAACCCAATGTTGTAACAGAGTTAAGAAGCAAACTGCCAAGCCAGCTAAGGCTGAAACGACGCGTCGACGTAGTCATCGGTTACGTAAATACGTCGACGCCGTTTTTGTGCGTCGACGCGTCGCATATTTACGTCACACTACCGTCATGGCGAAGCGCAAAGCAGACGATCAAAGCAGACGATGCGAGCGAGGGGGAAAAATCACGCCAAAAGTCGTCAAAAGTGTGGAAGTATTTCAATACACAGCCTAATAATGTTGTTGTATGCACTCTGTGTCGAGCGGAAATGGCCTATCATAGCAGCACAACGGCTATGAACGAACATTTGAAAAGAAAACCATCAACTAGTCAATCGTCCGCGTGAGCATACGTTGTCATCATTACACAAAAACATGAATGTGTCATTTGTATCTGCTAGGGGTGTAACGGTACGTGTTTTGTATTGAACCGTTTCGGTACGGGGCTTTCGGTTCGGTACGGGGGTGTACCGAACGAGTTTCTAAGCTAAAGCTAAATTTAGCTGCTAAAGTCTTAACAAGCTGCTTCGCTCCTTCTGCCTCTGTCTCAGCACGCAGCATTGTCCCACCCACACAACCATCTGATTGGTACACACAAAGCATTATCAGCCAATCCGCAGTGCGTATTCAGAGCGTTACCAGCCAATCAGCAGTGTGTATTCAGAGCGCATGTAGTCAGCGCTTCAGCGTCGAGCAGATAGGTGTTTAGCAGGTGAGCATCAGGCAGCGGACTCTCCCCAAATGATAATAAACACCTCCCAGTCAATTGATTGATTGATTGAGATTTTTATTAGTAGGTTGCACAGTGAAGTACATATTCCGTACAATTGACCACTAAATGGTAACACCCGAATAAGTTTTTCAACTTGTTTAAGTCGGGGTCCACTTAAATTGATTCATGATACAGATATATACTATCATATATACTATCATCATAATACAGTCATCACACAAGATAATCACATTGAATTATTTACATTATTTACAATCAGGAGTGTGGAGGGGGGGTGGGGTGGGGGGGGGGTATGGACATCAAGTAGTGGACATAGAGAGAGAGAGAGAGAGAGAGAGAGAGAGAGAGAGAGAGAGAGAGAGAGAGAGAGAGAGAGATCAGAAGGCATAAGAAAAAGAATCTGCATTTGATTGTTTACATTTGATTATTAGCAATCCGGGGAGGGTGTTAGTTTAGGGTTGTAGCTGCCTGGAGGTGAACTTTTATAGCGGTTTTGAAGGAGGATAGAGATGCCCTTTCTTTTATACCTGTTGGGAGCGCATTCCACATTGATGTGGCATAGAAAGAGAATGAGTTAAGACCTTTGTTAGTTCGGAATCTGGGTTTAACGTGGTTAGTGGAGCACCCCCTGGTGTTGTGGTTATGGCGGTCATTTACGTTAAGGAAGTAGTTTGACATGTACTTCGGTATCAGGGAGGTGTAGCGGATTTTATAGACTAGGCTCAGTGCAAGTTGTTTAACTCTGTCCTCCACCTTGAGCCAGCCCACTTTAGAGAAGTGGGTAGGAGTGAGGTGGGATCTGGGGTGGAGGTCTAGAAGTAACCTGACTAGCTTGTTCTGAGATGTTTGGAGTTTAGATTTGAGGGTTTTGGAGGTGCTAGGGTACCAGGAGGTGCATGCGTAATCGAAAAAGGGTTGAACGAGAGTTCCCGCCAGAATCCTCAAGGTGCTTTTGTTGACCAGAGAGGAAATTCTGTAGAGAAATCTCGTTCGTTGGTTAACCTTTTTGATTACCTTGGTTGCCATTTTATCACAGGAAAGGTTAGCCTCTAGAATGGAACCTAGGTAGGTGACCTCATCTTTCCTGGTGATGACACTGTCACCTACTTTTATGGTGAAGTGATTGACTCTCTTAAGTTTGATGTGGGACCCAAACAGGATGGATTCTGTTTTACCCAAGTGGATGGATAGCTTGTTGTCAGCGAGCCAGGTGCAAATTCTACAGAGCTCAGCACTGAGGATTTTCTCCACCTGTGACTTGTCCTTGCCGGATACCAGCAGGGCAGAGTCATCCGCAAACAAAAACAATTCACAGTCACATGCCGATGACATGTCGTTTATGTATATTAGGAACAGTAAAGGTCCCAATATACTGCCTTGGGGGACTCCACAGTTCACCGAGAGGGGGGGGGACACGGTGCCGTTCACCTCTACCACCTGCTCCCTCCCCTCCAAGTAAGACTGCATCCAGCTCCAAGAGGTTTTGTTAAATCCGATTGCTCTGAGCTTATCCAACAGTATAGCGTGGTTAACGGTGTCAAAGGCCTTCTGAAGGTCCAGCATGACCATGCCGCAGTATTTGCCCGCGTCCACCTCATGTTTGATGTGGTCGGTCAGATAGAGAAGGCATGTGTCAGTGGAGTGGTTAGTTCTGAAGCCGGATTGGAATTTGTACATGAGTTTATTAGTGGCAAGGTAACTATCGACCTGTTCATAAACTATTTTCTCCATTACTTTCGAAATGGAGCTGAGAATAGAAACAGGTCGGTAGTTGCCAGGTTCCAATTTGCTTCCTTTTTTAAAGAACTACTAGTAACATCACTATGAGCCCGTTGACCTTCTAGAAACTTAAACTGCGGCTCAGCTCACTCGCAGTCCTGGCTTGAGGTGAAGGCTGATTACCTCTCAGTTCCAGCCACATCGACCCCTTCTGAGCGCCTATTTTCAGCTGCTGGAATATTGTAAACAAGAAAAGAACCAGAGCATGTAGACATGCTAACCTTTCTTCATTACAACTGTTAGTCACTCACTGGAATGAGTAGAATTGGTTATTGTGTACTGTGTTGGACTGGATGTTTATTTTGCACATTTTAAAAGCAATACTTAATGTTTACAGTGCTCCAGAATTTTGGCACTTTTTTGTATTGGATGTTTATCTTTATTTTTGCACATTTTAGCAAATAAGCAATACTTTCACTTTTGTTGAAATGTTTACACTGTTGTCACAGAATATTTCGTTTTACACTTTTTTGTATTGGATGTTTATCTTTATTTTTGCACATTTTAAAGCAAAATAAGCAATACTTTTACTTTTGAAATGCTTATACTATTGCAGAATATTAAGATTTGCACTGGATGTTGACTTTTATATTTGCACATTAAAAAGCAAATAAGCTACTTTTAATTTTGTTAAATGTTAAAAGTTTTAAATGTTTACATTGTTACATAATTTTTAGTCATGTTGTTGTCAATGTTGACTGAGTGGCCATACTTCTTTTTTTGTAAATAAAAGCCAGGCCTTTTGAAAAAACTGGCCTACATTTATTTTTTCATCTTCATTTTGAATAAAAAAATAATCGGTAAAAGGAAAAATAATCAATAGATTAATCGAAAAAAATTATCTATAGATTAACCGATTAATCGAAAAAAATAATCTATAGATTAATCGATAGAAAAATAATCGTTAGCTGCAGCCTTAAAGCCAGCATTTCTACTGCTAATGAGATCATTGTAAGCAAGTGTAACAACACATGAGTTGCACAACAGCTGAGTAGCGCTACCAACATTTCAAACCGCATGAAGAGATAGATAAAGCTGCTGGAAGCTGACCACTCGGGTTACTTCAAATGCAGCTATTACAACAGGACGTTACTAGTTAGAAACCCCGGTGGTCATTTGCCTTTTGAAGACGACACGCTACTACTCTAAGTGACTGCGGTTAATTAATAATAATAATAATAATAATACCTGGGATTTATATAGCGCTTTTCTAAGTACCCAAAGTCGCTTTACATGTAGAACCCATCATTCATTCACACCTGGTGGTGGTAAGCTACTTTCATAGCCACAGCTGCCCTGGGGTAGACTGACGGAAGCGTGGCTGCAATTTGCGCCAACGGCCCCTCCGACCACCACCTATCATTCATCATTCAATTCACCGGTGTGAGTGGCACTGGGGGCAAAGGGTGAAGTGTCCCGCCCAAGGACACAACGGCAGCAATCTTTTTTTTTGGATGCTAAGAGGCGGGGAGCGAACCTGCAACCCTCAGGTTTCTGGCACGGTTGCTTTACCCACTACGCCATGCCGCCCCTAATTGAATTGAGCCGTTAATTTGAGCATTTACGGCAGGGATATTCAACAAAAGGCCACATTTCCAGAAACCCAAGTCCTCGGGGGGCCGGACTTCTTCCTTCACTATTAGTCTCAATTTGTATATTCTTGAGAACCAGCGTCCTAAAGAGTAGACATTTGATTTTAGTCTATTTATTTTGTCTGAGTTGCAGGAGCGCTCTGCTGTTTTTAAGGATCTTCTGCAAAAAAAGTTAGTTGAGGCTCATCTCTATACCAGCACTTTAGTGTTTTTTAAGAATCTGTGAGACTCTCACAATTGTTTTAACTGAACTGGCGGTCCACCAGTTGAATAGCCCAAGGGATGACAGAGAAATAACCTGAAATGGAACCCTGTGACATTACATAAGTTGAACAAACGACTACTGACTGCATCTGAAGTAAACAAGCTACAGCAACAGCTTAGTTACATAAATCACATTATGAAAAAAAACGTGTTACTGTCAAAAAGGAGAGGATTTAAAGGGTTTGCCTTGAAAACCCCTCAGTTATGTAAATTACAAATCTGGACATCAGTGTTCTATGTTTGCGAGCAAGATTAAAATGTCAATGCAAGGATCTGACAATGTGTTTACAGTGGACATAGTTCCGCTAGACCAGGGGTCGGCAACCTTTACCACTCAAAGAGCCATTTTGGAAAGTTTCACAAATTACAGAAAACAATGGGAGCCACAAAAAAATTTTGAAAATTTAAAATGAAAAACACCGCATACAAAGCTTAAATTGCTTTGCGCTATGTTAACCAGGGGTCTCTGACACACACACACCGGCACGCATCTTAATAAGGAAATTTAATGTTAGTGCGGCCCGCGACTTTTAATTGAATGGCGCTTAATAGCGTCTTTCTTGCCAACCCTCTCAATTTTCCGGGAGACTCCCAAATTTCAGGACGTGCTGGCACTGCTTTTAGCGCCCTCTACATCCTGCCCAAACAGCGTACCTGCTTGGCCACATGTTGAATGCAGCTTTTGCTTGCTCATGTAAGTGCCAGCAAGGCATACTTGTTCAACAGCCACACAGCTTACACTGACGGTAGTCGTACAAAAACAACTTTAACACTGTTACGTTACAAATATGCGCCACACTTTGAACCCACACCAAAAAAGAATGACAAACACATTTCTGGAGAACATCTGCACTGTAACACAACATAAACATAACACAACAAATACCCAGAATCCCATGCAGCCCTAACTCTTCCGCTCAACCGACGCACGGAGAGGGGGGGGGGGGGTTGATGTGTGGGGGGGTTTGGTGGTAGCGGGAGTGTATAATGTAGACCGGAAGCGTTAGGGCTGCATGGGATTCTGGGTATTTGTTGTGTTGTGTTATGGTGCGGATGTTCTCCAGAAATGTTTTTGTCATTCTTTTTTGGTGTGGGTTCACAGTGTGGCACATATTTGTAACGTAACAGTGTTAAAGTTGTTCTATACGGCCACCGTCAGTGTAAGCTGTGTGGCTGTTGAGCAAGTATGCCTTGCTGTCGCCTACGTGTGCAAGTAAAAGCAACATATAACTTGTGGTCGAGCTGGCACGCTGTTTGTAAATGCTATAGAGGACAATTAATGCAGTGCCATTAGGGCACGCCCTTGATTAAGTAATTAGAGTGAAAATAGGATAATATTTGCCCTGGGAGATTTCTAGGAGAGGCAGTCTCCTGGGAAAATCGGGGGGGGGGGGGGGTCGTTAAGTATACTGGGAAAACCGGGAGGGTCGGCAAGTATGCAGCTGAGCCGCATCAGAGTGGTCAAAGAGCCGCATGCGGCTCCGGAGCCGCGGGTTGCCGACCCCTGCGCTAGACAAATGGAGCACTCTTGTTTTTTAGGAATTTTCTGCACAAATGCTTGTCTCCCAAGTAGGGTTGTACGGTGTACCGGTATTAGTATAGTACCGCGATACTAATGAATCATATTCGGTTCTATACCGCCTCTGAAAAGTACCGGTCCAGCGCCCCCGTCTTCGTCATGTCGTGTCATTGCTGGTTTTACGAGCAGAGGAGCATGTTCGGCAGCGCACAATCACGGAGTACTTACAAGCAGACACAGTGTGTAGACAGAAAAGGGAGAATTTATGCATTTTGGCTTAACAATAAAGGTGAAGCTATAACACTGAAACGCCCTCAGGAAGAGATGCTTTAAGACATGGCTAGCTAGCTAGCGGCTAAAGTCCTGCCCCAGTCGGCAGTGTTTTAGCTACTTCTAAATCACTAATCCTCGCCTCCATGGCGACAAATAAAGTACGTTTCTTACAAGTATCATCCCTGCAGGACGAGGAATAGCTAAACATGCTTCACTACACACCGTAGCTCACCAGCGTCAAAATGTAAACAAACGCCATTGGTGGATCTACACCTGACATCCACTGTAATGATACCAAGTACAATAGTGTATCTAGTCGATACTACTATGATTAAGTCGATATTTTTTGGTATCACAACATCTTCTTTCGTTTTTTTAAAATTCATATTATGTTTATAAACTCAGGAAATATGAGGACATGAGGACTTTGAATATGACCAATGTATGATCCTGTAACAACGTGGTATCAGATTGATTCCCCAATTTGTGGTATCATCCAAAATGAATGTAAAGTATCAAACAACAGAAGAATAAGTGATTATTAAATTTTAACGGAAGTGTAGATAGAACATGTTAAAAGAGAAAGTAAGCAGATATTAACAGTAAATGAACAAGTAGATTAATAATTCATTTTCTACCATTTGTCCTGAATAATTTTGACAAAATAATAGAATGGAAGATGACACAATATTTTACTGCATATGTCAGCAGACTAAATTAGGAGCTTTTGTTTGCTTACTTATACTAAAAGACAAGTTGTCTTGTATGTCCACTATTTTATTTAAGGACGAACTTGCAATAAGAAACATATGTTTAACATACCCTAAGATTTTTTGTTAAAATAAAGCCGATAATGCAATTTTTTGTGGTCCCCCTTATTTGGAAAAGTACCGAAAAGTAACAAAATAATTTTGGCACCAGTACCAAAATATTGGTATCGGGACAACACTACTCCCAAGTATTTCACCCCCTGGCAGCCAGTTGAATAGCATGGGTTTAGCGTTCAGCATTTTCACAATTATTGAACTGTTTGTCACAGTATTTAACAGTATTACACTGTCATTTAGTGCTACTGATTGGGTGAAACAAAACTCGGACTTTAAGGTCAAGGGAAAAAGATAAAATACGTAAAGAAACGTCAAGATAAGGTCATGTTTCCATTCCACAGGCCCCCCAAAAATCGATTTAAAAGGCTGCAATTGAGAGTCACTGTCACGTCGGGATTGATCTTTCTAAATATAGACACCAGTAGGCTAATTTTGTCGGGCCCAGAAGACTGCCTTTTATACCTTTTCTACAAAGGACATTTTTAAGGCGCCTGCATTTATCATACAACAATCTGTTCTTTCATTTGCAGGCAAGGCTGCATCGATTCTTAACTTGACCACTGCAATCCATAAAATGCCACTCTTTCATCTGTTGGAATCTGCGTTACACACTAATGCTAACAGGCGAGATGCTTTTAGAGCCCTGCAGGGTAAAAAGGAGTTTTAAAGAAGCCCTGCTGTAACATCTCATGTTTGTCTTTGTGTAACACACATGTTCTGTTATTTTAGTTCTGTGCATTTTTAATACTGTCGTTTCTCTTTCTGGCTTCTCCCCTTTTTCCTTTCCTGACGTCCTAACTTCTTTTCCCTCTTACCTTGCTGTCGGGAATGCTTTATAGGGTCTTAGATTTTGTGATGAGCCTGAAACCTTCCCCAGGAGGGTAAGATATTGACTGTGTTCACGTTTATAATTAATTCATACACGGCTGGTTGGAGTTTAGTCTGCTGCCTGTCGCCAATTTCTCTTCTCCAAAAGTTTGCAGTCCAAAAGTTAATTAGTGTGGGAGGAAAATGTGTTAATTCACACAATAGAATATAGGCAGCACTGCTGTTATTATCTTTAGAAGCAAAAGTACATCCTTATCATTCTTGAATTGTAGACTGTGGCAGTGTTATTTTTGGTGCAAGAGCTTGACATCTACTAATAGATTTCAAATTACTTTTTTGTTTTTGTATAGTAATTTGTATAAAAAAAAAACATTTAATGCTAATTACTAGCTAGTTTTGATCTGAAGGATGATCCTTCAGAATGTACTTTCGAAATGCAGAATGGCCAATCCGACTCCAGAAGTACACACAGTTCACAGAAAAGCTTAACAGATGGATTAAGAACAGCATTTTGACATTGAAGACAAGTTTCAAATGTTTCTTAAATTTAAAACAATACTTCTGATACAAAAACGATGCATATCATTGCAACCCCTGACAAGAATACAGCATGTGTTTCCATCAAGGGTCACGCTTCAGTTTACAGTTGAAAGGCTTTAAATCAGGGGTCACTCACACAAAAGGGGTTATTTCTTTCTGCTACCAATATTCTGGTTCCCACAACATAGACAACACATCTGCAAGGGACACAGTCCCTGAAGCACACATGATTGTATAGGCTGCTGGTCCACTAACATTTTCATTAATTACTATTTTTTATGTAATTATTTTTATATTGTTTTACTTTCTTTTTTATCCAAGAAAATGTTTTTTATTTATTTATCTTATTTTATTTTATTTTTAAAAAAAGGGCCTTATCTTCAACAGACCAGGTTGTCAATGAAATTAGATTTGTTTAAAGGGTTTTTTAAACCAGGCCCAGTCCAGACAATGTCCAAGTCGGACTCAGCAACACACACCTTCATTCATGTACACAGAAAAAAATTAGGGAACACAACAGATTGCATATAATTTATAAACAAAATTACATTTTCAAAATAAGCATTTATGTACAGTCCAGATTATGTCCAGGTCACTCAAATTAGGGAACACAACAGATATCATATAATCTATAAACATAATTTACTTTCAAAATAAGCCTTTGAGGACTTCTCATCTTTTTTAAATGTTTTTTGGCATCATTATCGTTTTCAACCATGTAACTTTGTAAAATTAGAAAATACTGAATAAATGTTTTAAAGAAAGTAATACCAAGTGAATATCTGTTTTTGGCCTTAAAAATAAACATTTTACCGAGTACTATAATTAAATTGACTAAATCATGATTGTCAATGAACTCTCCTAAAATAACAGAAACCACATAAAGCTTCATAAACAAACCAATCCTTAAACACAGTTTTTCAACTTCCACCCAAAACAAAGACACAATATGACAATACCAAAACAAATGCAGGGTGGATTCAGGCTCCTGACAATAAAATCGGCAATCATCTGACTCTGTCATATTCCATAATTTTAACATTTTCCCTGTGGGTAAGAAGTTATAAATAATTTAAATTTGAAAATAACGATTTTGCACATCGATAGTGGTTTTATAGATTAGTTTGAATATGGCATCCCATGGCAACGGGCAGTCAAAAAAGTCCTCCCATTTTCCATTTGTGTTGTATGAGGCAGCCTTCAAAGATTTCTTTATTAAATAAAAATTATATATTTTTCTATTTATTTTAGTTCCTTTTTGCCAACTAGAATTTCTTATTAGAGGTTTACAAACTAATAATTTAGTAGATCCATAATTAATTATTTGTTTCCATCTTTTCCCAATTACTCCAGTTAGTTGATAAAATGAAAAGCTTGAGCAAGCATCACCATACATAGCTCTAAATTCATCATACTTCATAATTTTACCATTCTCATTGATAATATCATTGACAAAAATGATTCCTCTTTCAAACATATTTTTCCAAAAGAAAGGCTTTCCATCTATTACAATATTAGAGTTCATCCATATTAACTGCTGCAAAATATCGTCTTCTTTTTTCTGGCACATACAATTGAAAACACCACTATGAGTGGATTGTTTCCTTTATGAACCCCGCCATGTTTCCCAGCAGACTCTCTGGGAGGGGATCACTTGTAAAAAAGGATACCATTTCTTTTGATACAGTACATGTTTTTTGTCCAACGGGACATTTGTGTACCACTCAATGTTTAAATACATCTTTGGAACAATTGATGCTTTTAAAGACAGACACATAGCTTCAAGGTTGAGAAGTTTCAGGCCCCCATATTCATACACTTTGTACAAAACCTTTCTTTTAATCTTTTCTGGTTTGCCGTTCCAGACAAAATCGAAGACCCTCCGCTCATAAATCTTAAAAAAGTTTTGTGATGGAGCTGGTAATGACAAAAACAAATAAATACATTGAGGAATAATTAACGCGTTGGCAATAGACATTTTACCATACAAGGTTAGGGATTTCCCTTTCCATAGTTGCATAAATTTGTCCAGCTTTCTTAGTCGATTATCATAATTTACTGAGCCTAGATCTTCCAGATTTTCTGGGACAACAACACCAAGTATGTTAACTGGTCCATCTGTCCACAAAACAGGCACTTTGCATTCCAATCGAAAGGACGTTCCCTTTAGATTTCCGATCCTTAACATTTTACATTTATCATAATTAAGCTTAAGGCCAGATTGCTGTGAAAATATGTCCAAAAGATTAAGAAGGTTCCGCAAACAATGAGGAAAAATCTTATCTTTGTGAATCAGCCTTTTCTGACATGAACTTCATCAAGAACAAACACAGAACACGCCTCACTGATGCACATCTGCAAGACTCACTCAGAGTTGCAGTGTCAAGTTACACACCAGAGTACAACACACTAGTTAACAGCATGCAATGCCAGGCTTCCCACTAACTGACAAAGAAACAGATAACAGATTTGGTGTCCAGTTCAAAGTGTGACATGATTTAAAAATTTGAGAGTTTACTTTTGTATTTTACATGAGTTATTATTTGTACAAACATGGTGCAAAGTAATTCATGATTTGTTAAAAAATGTTAGTGGCTAGCTAGTTAAAATGGGATATTGTGATTTCACAAGACTGTCTTAGAAGTGATCATTTGAAAATGTTCAATTTGAAAAATGTGCACTTAGAGAAAATATAAAAATAAAGTGTTGCATATTGATATTTATCTGTTTCTATATATATTTATTGTGAGAAATCATTAAGATGATCAGTGTTTCCACAAAGATAAACATCATTAATTATTAATAATAACAGAGTTAAAGGTAAATTGAGCAAAATGGCTACTTCTGGCAATTTATTTAGGTGTGTATCTAACTGGTAGCCCTTTGCATTAATCAGTAACCAAGAAGTAGCCCTTGGTTTCAAAAAGGTTGGTGACCCCTGCTTTAAATAGAAACTAAAAAAATAAAGATTTAGCTGCGTGATGGTTGGTTCTTGGCATGCCCATCCTTTCATGGCCTAACAGTAAAATGCAAAAAAGCGGTGCAATACAGATATGGCTACTTTTGACAAAAGAGATGTAGAAAAACTGTACTGACTTGAGTTGAAGTTTAAAAAAAAATTAAAAAAGTTTAAAATTTTAGTCCTGACATTCCGTGGGTTGCATGGTGGGGCCCCTCAGTACATCACTGACTTGCAATGCCACTACTCTTCAGGGCGCAGCCTCTGGTCTTCAGGCCAGGGTCTTCTAAAGATCCCAAAAACTTGTTTTAAAACCCGTGGAGACCTGGGGCCATACTTATCAAGCTTCTCAGAATTACTCCTAAGAAGTCTGCTAAGAGTTGACTTAAGAGTAAATAAATTCTTCGCTGAAAGCTGCACTTAAAAGTTAGTTATCAAGCGTCTTACTCACACTTTCAGCGAAGTGTAGGACTGAATCTTAAGTGTCACACTCAGAGCTGAATTACGACATTACTATGTGCCGTAAATGGAATTTTAGGTGACGTAATTTGTGTGTCCATAGAAATGACCAATCACGGAAGGGAATCCGTTGTCTAAGAATAAAGAAATATCTTGGAAATATTTAAGTGGACAATGGGAGTGTATATTTTGACAATAAACTACAAAATAATACAAAACAAACTAGTCCCCGCCGGCACTAACGCTACCGCTCCCTCTCTTCTGTCGCCCACACTGTCATAACATTTTCTTTCCAATTCATTAATTAGGCAACTAATTTGAAACTGGTGTGGGTGGCTCTATATATACTAGCTCACTGCAGCCACATGCAGAAATCAACATGGAATCGAAAAGTATTAAATCTGTGACAAAAATAATACCCGCTCTGTCTAAACGATACCGTTTGATCAGCTGCTCGTCATCAAACAAATCCAGAACATCGTTCCGCTCCCTGAATGTTCGCGCACGTCTCTCTCGCCTCAGTGTCATCCCCTGCTGGCAACTCCTAACCACTTAAGACACCTCTGAAGGTCTATTAAATATCGTGGAGAGTAGGAGTGATTCTTAGACTTAAGAACGTTGATAAAAAGCTTTTATTCTTAAGTTTGAGAGTAGGACTAAATTTCGCAAATTCTCAGGACTTAAGTGTAAAATGGCACTCTAAGAAGCTTGATAAGTACGGCCCCTGGCATTCAAGGCTATAGCGCCCAGACTCTGGAACAACTTGCACCAGTCCCTCCGGGATCTTGACTGTGTTGAAACTTTTAAGAAACATTTGAAAACTTCTCTTTTTAGTAAAGCTTTTAGTTAAAAACTATAATTTTTAATCCACTTTGTATCCTTTTTATGATGTTGCCCCTATTGTTTTAAATTAAATTGTTGTTTTACTTTACCTATGTTTTGTACAGCTCTTTGTGATTTTATCTGTGAAAAGCGCTTTATAAATACAATTTACTTACTTACTTACTTACTTCCAGATGGGACTACACACTTGGTCTATGTCATCAATACACTGTATGAGTATCCTCCAAAAGCCACTGGTTGCAGTGGCTTATTTTCCAGACTATAAGCCACTATTTTTTTCCAATGCTTAGCACCCTGTGGCTTATAAAATGGTTTGGCTTATTTATGGATTTTTCTTCGCTAATGGCCATTATGTTTTGTATTCAACAAATAGTTTACGTATTATGCCGACAGAGACACTAAATAAGTGTGTTATTGTTTGTACTATGGCGCCATCTTTTGGACGAGTTTGATCACTGCAGGTGCTGCGGGTTGACAATGTACTTACCTGTTTCGTGCCGGGTTTCTGCTCGAAAGGATCCTTTATTCATCACTTTAAACAACGTTTGTAAGTTTTACAGTGTAACTAAAACAATTCATGCTTACTAAACCGTCCTATGCGTTATGGCCTTAGGAGTGTTTTCATGCATATTTGTACATGTTATCGTTACGTAATCAAGTTAGCGTCGTTAGCATTAGCGAATATGCTAAGTTACAGTTACAAGTGTCTTTGTTGGTATTATTAACTTACCATGGCATTCTTTTTGTATCGTTTCAGTTTTGTAAATTTACCAAAACGCCACCGTGGAGTTATTGAGTCTTTTTAGTTGATTGGAGAGCTAGCTTCCACTGCTCGTGGGTCCATGATGATGACTTTTGCTTTGTTTGATCAGTTTGAACACCATAGCATAACAATATGTAAAAATAACAATAGAACAATACCAATAGAACAACAATAACAACAACGAGGTAACACACAGACTCATTGAAAACATCTATTACAGGATTATGGTTTTTGCAAGTGGCCCTGTGGCAAATGGTGCAGAAGTGAACTACCAGTACACTTTTTTCTGTCAATCCAAAGTGTGCACTGTTTAACTTGTGCACTGCATAGGCTGGGGTGGCTGCCGCTGCTCTCCCCTCTTTTGACCTGCAGCCCCGCTTTGGAGGACCAACTATGCTGCTGACTGCATGACGGGCGGGCGGGTCCTTTTGGCCTATGCTGCCTCAATGACCGCTCTGCCTACAGTCTCCAAATAATGTGCCGCCTGTAACCTTTTGTGTCACACCAACAATTGGAGAAGAGAAGGGCTGATTAGACTCTCTCTTATTAGTTGCATGGCAAAACATGTTTTTGTGAAACTGCAGCAGAGCATCTTTAGATCAAACAGGCTGTCTGGACTTGTTTGATTTGATGTAATGTCAGACATGCATACACAACATGTTTACTTCCATGCTTGCACATATTTGCAACGTTTTTTTTACATAAATAATTGCATAAACTTGCAACTTGGTACATACAACGTCCAGCGTAAGCTACATGTTTGTATGTTGCTCACCCATGCACGTGTGCGCTCACATGCTCATGCAAAATACTATATTCAGTAACCCCCTTTGCAACTGGCTGCTTGACTTCCTCACAGACAGACCCCAATCTGTGAGAGTGGGCAACACCTCCAATGCCATCTCCTTGAGCACCGGCTCCCCCCAGGGCTGCGTCCTGAGTCCGCTGCTGTTCACGTTGATGACCCATGACTGCTGCGCCAGGTCCACTACTAACCACATTGTGAAGTATGCGGACGACACGACAGTAGTGGGCCTCATCCGTGACAACAATGACATGGACTACAGGGAGGAGGTGAAACATCTGGTTGACTGGTGCAGAACCAACAACCTGGTCCTGAATGTCAACAGGACCAAGGAGATCATCGTTGACTTCAGGAAGCACCAGTCCAGCCACGCTCCACTCTACATCAACGGCACAGCAGTGGAGATAGTAAGCAGCACCAAGTTCCTGGGGGTGCAGATAACTGACAGTATAACCTAGTCCCTACACACCGGTGCTCTCGTAAAAAGAGCTCAGCAGCGCATGCACTTTTTGCGTCTGATGAAAAGAGCACAGCTCCCTCCCCCCATTCTCACCACATTCTACAGAGGCACTATAGAGAGCCTGCTGACCAACTGCATCTCTGTCTGGACTGGAGCCTGCAATGCCTCAGACTGGAAGTCCCTGCAGAGAGTGGTGAGGACGGCAGAAAAGATCATCAGGACTCCTCTTCCTCCTATACAGGAGATCGCAAAAAGCCGCTGCCTGACCAGGGCTCAGAAAATCTGCAAAGACTCCTCCCACCCCCACCAAGGACTGTTTTCACTGCTGGACTCTAGAAAGAGGTTCCACAGCCTCCGAAGCAGAACCTCCAGGTTCTGTAACAGCTTCTTCCCTCAGGCCGTAAGACTCTTGAACGCATCATAATTAAATTATCCCCTCAACTCCCCCCAAAATGGATTAACTCGCTGAAATAAAAAAGACAATATAACATTCATCCATAAACGTGGACGCATGTGAAAAAGTGCAATATATTTATCTGTACAGTAATCTATTTATTTATTTATATATATTTATTTATTTTATATATATATATTTATATATTATTTATATATATTTATTTATTTATTTATGCACCTTATTGCTTTTTTATCCTGCAATACCATGAGCTTATGTAACGAAATGTTGTTCTTATCTGTGCTGTAAAGTTCAAATTTGAATGACAATAAAAAGGAAGTCTAAGTCTAATATGTAACCACATCCACACAATGTCACTACCAACTCACTAACAGGGTTTTTATTGCAAGTTATTGACAGGTTTTTCTGATGGTATCTAGTAGTTGAGGGGTCAAATTACACCTCTGTTATGATTTGCACATATTTCAAAGGGAAATGCTTGGATTAATTTGGTTTTAATGAAAAAATCATAATAAAATAACAGATTTACAGTTTATCAAAAAATGGCCATTATAAAGGGAGTCAATAGGGGACAAAATGGTCCTCAGGCCTATAATGTAGTCTAACTGTACGACTCATGCTAAATATAACTTAGGTAAAACATGTTTGGATTAATTCCTTTGGCCATATTTCCTCCTGCTAATTTTTAAAATGAAAATTCTGTTGAATGTCATCTTTAAAAGCAAAAAAAGGACCCGCACCTGGGTCGCCCTGAGGGTTAAAATGTAAGTATAGCTTTATTTATTCATTAAAAAAAACTTTTAACACCATGCAAAGACTGACATGATATGATACATTTGTTTTAAAATACGAAACCTCGACTGTCGTAATGTTGAGCAACCTCCGTTCTGTTTGCGCCTATTCTTATCCCTCATGCACGGAGCTTTATTCAATGTTTGGAAGTAAAGCCTTGCATCTTTTTCTTTACATTTTTAGACCTAAATTGGTAGACTCATGTGTTATTAAATGTGTTATGAAGGTGTGACTGGAATAGTTGATCTTTTGTCAACTATTATTTATCAGTCTACCCCAGGGCAGCTGTGGCTACAAAAGTTGCTTACCACCACCAGGTGTGAATGAATGATGGGTTTTTAACATGTAAAGCGACTTTGGGTACTTAGAAAAGCGCTATATAAATCCCAGGTATTATTATTATTATTTATGCATTATAAATTATTGCATACATCAATAGACTGATATAATTTGTTTGTAAACACCATGTACATTTTTATTTAATTGGAAAATGTTAACTTTCATACGCGTTTAAATCACTGGAAATGTGATCTTTTGTTTACGTTTTCTCTGCTTTTCTGTTTAAAACAGTCACAGAGTTAATTTAAAGGACAGCAGATACAAATTATATAACGTATAGGGATGGGCGATATTTCGAGTTTGTAAGATATATCGATACATTTTCAAACAAGATATGAATGAAGAAAATATCGTGCCTGGTATATGATCGATACTAGAGTGATCAGATCGATATTTTTATTTTCTCCAAATAATTTTTTGTTGGTTTTAGTTAATTTTTACAAAAAAAATGGGAACCATTCCCTGGACACATGAGGACATTGAAGGTAAAAACCAAAGGAATTAAATGAATAACAGTATTTTTTTCTTTTGTTTAGTTATTGTGTATTATTGACTTTGTCTTGACCCAACAATTGTATAAAAGAGAATATTAAACTTGATATAGGTAAACTGCCAATAGTACTCAACGGGAACATTATAAAAAAGATTGAAAGTCCATCCATCCATTTCCTACCGCTTGTCCCTTTCGGGGTCGCGGGGGGTGCTGGAGCCTATCTCAGCTGCATTCGGGCGGAAGGCGGGGTACACCCTGCACAAGTCGCCACCTCATTGCAGGGCCAACACAGATAGACCGGCAACATTCACACTCACATTCACACACTAGGGCCAATTTAGTGTTGCCAATCAACCTATCCCCAGGTGAAAGTCAAGTTAGCACAATTTGACACCTTCAATAAAAAACATTCATTTACAATTGTGAAGTCCTTTTACGACATCACCTAGAAAAGCTCCCTTGGAAGGATGCTACCCCGCAATTAGAACAGCACAAGTGTTTGTCAAAAATGAAAAAGTGATATTTAAGGATGAGGTGGACCAATTGCGTGCTTTGTATAATTTTGCAAATTGGGCTTTTTCATGTTCCTTTAGCACTCTTCTCTAATTACAAAACCTGAAGAAAAAAGTTGCCCAGGGTGTTCAAAGAGGTGTTTGATCAAACCGATCAATATGCTATAAGGTTGAACATTTATGCTGTTGTTTTTTTTACGACCCTGCACTTTGAAACCCCCTAAAAACTGCTTCAGCTGGCATTGTGCGTGTGTTGAGTTTGACGAGAAGTGAGAGTGTCTTTTGCAATTACTCTCTGCACGCACGAGGAATGGCTCTGCGTCGTACCCCTCGCTCACTTGCGCTGTGCGTGTCGGCTCTAAAATAACGAGTCAACGGCAACCGAGTTAGACCGTGACAGTGCAGTGTTTTTTTTTTGTTTTTTTTAAATGGAGTCCGTGCTTCCTCTCAAAAATGAAAGGAGAATGTCACTTTCAGTAATACAGACACACATTTGCTTTAGTGCAGCGGTTCTCAAAAGTCTTTCACCAATTACTAGCTCTCCAGCATTAGCCAGCATTAAAATACAGCAGCGTAATAGGCCTAAATATTCATTAAAAAAAGGCATACGTTTTCAGGCCTCAAATTTTTACTTTTTAAGGTCAAGGCAAGTGTTGCCTTAAAGGAGGGTTCATATTTTAGGGCACCAAGGCAAGTTAGAAGGACACCAAGGCAAACATTATTTTCTTTCGAGGCAGGAAATATATATATATATATATATATATATATATATATATATATATATATATATATATATATATATATATATATATATATATATATATATATATATATATATGTATATGTGTGTGTGTGTGTGTGTGTGTGTGTGTGTGTGTGTGTGTATGTATATATATATATATATATATATGTGTGTGTATATATATATATATATATATATATATATATATATATATGTATGTATGTATGTATGTATGTATGTATGTATGTATGTATGTATGTATGTATGTATGTATGTATGTATGTATGTATGTATGTATGTATGTATGTATGTATGTGTATATATATATATATATATATATATATATATATATATATATATATATATATATGTGTATGTATGTATGTATGTATGTATATGTATATATATATATATATATGTATGTATGTATATGTATATATATATATATATATATATGTATGTATATGTATGTATATATATATGTATATGTATATGTATGTATATATATATGTATATGTATATGTATAAAATAGATAAAAGATAGTGTTCATGTATGATATCTAGGGCTGCCAATTATGGCCAAAGTAATTATTATTGTTCTTAATTATTATATAATTATTATTAATTATTGTTATCAATATTGAAATCATGATTACTGATTTATAAGTAAAGCAATGTTGGGGTGTGAACGTAATAACATCATGTCATTTATAATGTCTAATAAAAAGGCTTTAGATAAACGTTATCCATATATTTATAGACAAATATTAGGTTTTTTAAATTCTTTAATAACATCAACTTGTCAGCTTTTTGTCATTACATGAAGCCTTTATCTCTATTTTTACATTTGATTGAGATATTTTTTTTATGTTATGTACATTTATATGTACATGTAGATGCTGTATCGGGACAGATCCATTAAGAGTTTGAGCAGAAATATGTTGTATAGGAATTAACGATACACAATAAAACATTAACAAAATGATGTGTCACATGAAAGATTTTTTTAAGTAACACCTTAGTGACATGAAAACAACATAATTAATGTAAAAAAAAAGCCAACCTGTTTTTCACTTTTTGATATCAAAATAAAACACAAAGATGAAGATGAAGTCTAATAAACAAGCTTTGTTCTTCTCCAACACCTCCCTAGTGTTTCAGTACAACAGTTTGGCAAACAAAAAAAACCTGGAGTGATACCTCCCACATCGACTAAACAATATTCACCGCCTGCGTTCAATTCGATGAGATGACAAAACATTTTAGCTAGTATTGATGTTATTTGAACACTGATACAGTTTGCAGTTAAATAAAGGAGGAGTGAACATCCCAGTAAACAAAGTAAAGACTTTATAAATAAGTTGTGACAACGTTCACGACACATCGCGTGCTGCAAAACATCAAATAGTTTTCTCCTTCGCTGTATACTTTTAGTGTGGGAACAAGTGTCTCCAATATTGTCCACACCTGTCTCCATCCAAACACAGCAGTGCGCTCTTAAACGCTGGTCGGGAAGCGAGGGAAAATGACGTTAAACCAAGCGCTCGGCTCCGTTTACTCCGAGGGGAAATCTCCGCAGCAAAGTCTGTCGTTGGTCCGCCATGATTATCAAGCCAACACCGCTAGTGCGCAAGCGCCTCACTTTGTGTTGCCAAACATGCATTAATAAATGACGTTTTTTCGGTAATTAAACAATATTACTAACAGTCGAAAATTTTATCGCAAATTATCATTGTACCATTTACTGTTACATCCCTCGTCCATTAACAAGTAAAAAGTCAAGGGCGGTCACGGCATGTTCTTGCCGCAAATGTTGGTCACTTTTTTGGGCATCATGGCGAAAGACGAGGGCGGTCGCGGCACTTACCGCAATTGCCGCGGACAAATTCGAGCCTTGCGTTTTATTTAAAGGCCTACTGAAATGATTTTTTAAAATTTAAACGGGAATAGCAGATCCATTCTATGTGTCATACTTGATCATTTCGCGATATTGCCATATTTTTGCTGAAAGGATTTAGTAGAGAAAATCGACGATAAAGTTTGCAACTTTTGCTCACTGATAAAAAAAGCCTTGCCTGTACCGGAAGTAGCGTGACGTCACAGGAGCTAGTATTCCTCACAATTCCCCGTTGTTTACAATGGAGCGAGAGAGATTCGGAGCGACAAAGCGACGATTACCCCATTATTTGAGCGAGGATGAAAGATTCGTAGATGAGGAACGTTACAGTGAATGACTAGAGAGGCAGTGCAGGACGTATCTTTTTTCGCTCTGACCGTAACTTAGGTACAAGCTGGCTCATTGGATTCCACACTCTCTCCTTTTTCTATTGTGGATCACGGATTTGTATTTTAAACCACCTCGGATACTATATCCTCTTGAAAATGAAAGTCGAGCACGCGAAATGGACATTTAAAGTGACTTTTATCTCTACGACAATACATCGGTGACACACTTAGCTACTGAGCTAACGTGATAGCATCGTTCTCAAATGAAGATAGAAACAAAAGAAATAAACCCCTGACTGGAAGGATAGACAGAAGATCAACAATACTATTAAACCATGTACATGTAACTACACGGTTAAAAATTCTCAGCCTGGTAAGGCTTAACAATGCTGTTGCTAACGACGCTAAGGCTAATTTAGCAACTTAGCAACCGGACCTCACAGAACTATGATAAAAACATTAGCGCTCCACCTACGCCAGCCAGCCCTCATCTTCCCATCAACAGCCGTGCTCACCTGCGTTCCAGCGATCGACGGCGCGACGAAGGACTTAATCCGTGGGTTTGGCGGCAAGCATCGGCTAGGCGTAGTAAGTAGTCCTTGTTGTGTTGCTGTAAGTATTGTACTTAGCCGCTAATACACCGATCGATCCCACCTACAACGTTCTTCTTTGCAGCCTCCATTGTTCATTAAACAAATTGCAAAAGATTCACCAACACAGATGTCCAGAATACTGTGGAATTTTGTCGAAGAAAACAAGAGGTTTTTGTATCGGGTCGATGGGGTACAACCACTTCCGTGGATTTTGTGACGTCACACGCATAAATCATATCCAAAGGAGTTTTTCAACCGGAAGTGTGGCGGGAATTTTAAAATTGCACTTTATAAGTTAACCCGGCCGTATTGGCATGTGTTTCAATGTTAAGATTTCATCATTGATATATAAACTATCAGACTGCGTGGTCGGTAGTAGTGGGTTTCAGTAGGCCTTTAACAAGTGTATTTAATATTTTTGGCCAATGTAACATAAACAATTTGAACAGGAACACTGTGTTTTGATATTTCATTAAGTGATTATTTAGCATACCACTGTTTGAGAATTACTGCTCTAGTGGAAAGGCTATTTCAGGTTCTGGTTGCTTGTTTAGTCTTCATTTGTGCCTTTGTGGCGGCGGAGCTCTAAAATTGCACATTAACGCATCTGCTTTTGTTGTCTGGGTGCCCTCTATGTCACTTACACCCCGCTGTGCTTTTATTATACACCTTCCTAGGTGTGTAATTATCATGTGTCATAGAAGAGTGATGATTAGGCTAGGCAGGAGCGCTAGCAGCCTCACTCCTGTTTCCACTGAGAGTACAACAGTGGCCACAAATGATTGGATTAGTATGTTCCCCCTCGCTTCCTCTTAGCATAATCCTATTTTTGCAGCTTCCCATATGAATTTGTGTGTGTGGTTTCGAGTCCGCCCCGTCTCGTTCTGTCGGTGGACATCCAGCATGAGGCGCGATTTGGTCAGATGCAGCCTTGTTAGACTGGAAATGTTGAGGAGGTGCGTTCACACTTGTGGTCTCAGACTTTGGGAGATGGGCCATGGTCCTCCTGCAAGGGAATTCTGGTGTGGTTGGGTTTCACCTGAGTGGAAATGTGAACTGTACACAGACCAAAGACATGACCAAAATAGGAGAAAAAAAACCTGCAAAAAATGACAAATTCGTAAAACAAAATGGGTTGAAAGTGACTTTTTGTTTGGGAAAATTTTTAGTTCAAGGATTTAAGGAACTTTATTGTCATACCAGCACACATGAGATGGCACAACATTTAGTACCCAGGGTCCCAGACTTATCCAAATGATTCCCACAAGAATAATAGTGTGTACTAGTGTTGTCCCAAAACCAATATTTTGGTACCGGTATCAAAATTATTTCGATACTTTTTGGTACTTATCGATACTTTTCTAAATAAAGGTGACCACAAAAAATTACATTATTGGCTTTATTTTAACAACAAATCTTAGGGTACATTAAACATATGTTTCTTATTGCAAGTTTGTCCTTAAATAAAATAGTGAACTTACAAGACAACTGGTCTTTTATTAGTAAGTAAGCAAACAAAGGCTCCTAATTTAGTCTGCTGACATATGCAGTAACATATTGTGTCATTTATCATTCTATTATTTTGTCAACATTATGAGGGACAAACTGTAAAAATTGATTATTAATCTACTTGTTTACTGTTAATATCTGTTTCCTTTCTCTTTTAACATGTTTTATCTACACTTCTGTTAAAATGTAATAATCACTTACCGGTAGTCTCCTGTTGTTTGGATGCTTTACATTAGTTTTGGATGATACCACAAATTTGGGTATGAATCCGATACCAAGTCGTTACAGGATCATACATTGGTCATATTCAAAGTCCTCATGTGTCCAGGGATGTATTTCCTGAGATTATAAACATAATATACAAAAAACGAAAGATGTTGTGATGCCAAAAAATATTGACGTAATCATAGTAGTACGGCAACGGATGAAAATGAGCTATTGTGCTAACTCCGGCATATCTACATTGTTGCTCTATGTTGATGAATATGCATTGTCCTAATTCAAATAAATAAATAAAATAAATAGTATCGACTAGACACGCTCCTGTACTTGGTATCATTAGAGTGGATGTCAGGTGTAGATCCACCAATGACGTTTGTTTACATTTTGACGCCGGTAAGCTACGGTGTGTAGTGAAGCATGTTTAGCTATTCCTCGTCCTGCATGGATGATATTTGTAAGAAACATACTTTATTTGTCGCTATGGAGGCGAGGATTAGTGATTTAGAAGTAGCTACAACACTGCCGACTGCGGCTGGTCTTTAGCCGCTAGCTAGCTAGCCATGTCTTAAAGCACCTCTTCCGGTGGGCGTTTCAGTGTTATAACTTCACCTTTATCGTTAGTTTTTAAGCCAAAAGGCGTCCGTTCTCCCTTTTCTGTCTACACACTGTCTGCTTGTAAGTATTCCGTGATTGTGCGCTGCCGAACATGCTCATCTGCTCGTAAACCAGCAATGACACGACGTGAAGTAGTGGTCACTGGAATGAGATGGCAGAGTCTAGAATTTAATCCATATACTATGTTATATATAACACAAGCACTGATGAATCTGTTGCACTCTGTAAGCTTCAGAAGACTGCACAGTCTTGGTACCATGACAAAAATACCAGTGTAAACGCGAAGAGAACTGCACTAAAGTGCACACCAAATTAAAGTTTTTGGTCCGGACCAAAGTACCAAGTCTGAACACAGTCACAATCAGGCTTTGTCCACTCGTTTGGAGCACACCAATGTTCAAACGATTGCGGGGACAGTTGACCATACAATCTATACAAGCAGTGAAAACATCGACAAGACCAAGGAGATCATCGTCGACTTCAGGAGGCATCAGTCCAGCCACACTCCACTCTTCGTCAACGGCACAGCATTGGAGATCGTAAGCAGCACCAAGTTCCTGGGGGTGCAGATAACTGACAATATGACCTGGTCCCTACACACTGGAGCTCTTGTAAAAAGAGCTCAGCAGCGCATGCACTTTTTGCGTCGGATGAAAAGAGCCCACCTCCCTCCCTCCATTCTCACCACATTCTACAGAGGCACTATAGAGAGCCTACTGACCAACTGCATCTCTGTCTGGACTGGAGCCTGCAGTGCCTCAGACTGGAAGTCTCTGCAGAGTGGTGAGGACGGCAGAAAAGATCATCAGGACTCCTCCTCTTCCTCCTTTCCAGGAAATTGCAAAAAGCTGCTGCCTGACCAGGGCTCAGAAAATCTGTAGAGACTCCTCCCACCCCCACCAAGGACTGTTTTCACTGCTGGACTCTAGAAAGAGGCTCCGCAGCCTCCGTAGCAGAACCTCCAGGTTCTGTAACAGCTTCTTCTCTCAGGCCATCTGAGCCTTGAACGCATCAAAATATTTCCCTCAATTCCCCCTAAAAAAATGGATTAACTCACTGAAATTTAAAGACAATATAACATACATCCATAAACGTGGATCCATATGAAAAAGTGCAGTATACAATATTTATCTGTACAGTAATCTATTTATTTATATCTGCACCTTATTGCTCTTTTATCCTGCACTACAACAAGCTAATGCAACACAATTTTGTTCTTATCTGTACTGTAAAGTTCAAATTTGAATGGCAATAAGAGGAAGTGTTATCAATCTATCTGTCTATCTAAAAGTCCCCAGGGTTCATTTTAACCGAACCAAACATGAAAAGTGTAAGCGCACTCTTAATAACAGACACATGCCAGACTTTATTGGCAAATATGGGATCTCCCCCGGGGATGGACGCAAGTGAGTGCA